>NC_066564.1:11237298-11451423 GCF_024679095.1 Eriocheir sinensis
ACGATTTAACATTATTCTATGTGTTTTTTGTATATATATTTTTTATACATATTTACATTATTTAATGTTCATTTTGTATATATATTTTATCCAAATTTACATTATTTTATGTGTATTTGTTTATATATTTTCATACATATTTACATTATTTTATGTGTTTTTTGTATATATTTTTCTACGTATTTAAATTATTTTATGTGTATTTTGTATATACATTTTCATAAAAAAAATTACGTTATTTTATTGTGTGTATAAGTATATATTTTGATACAAATTTTATACAAATTCATGTTATTTAATGTGTATTTGTATATATATTTTCATACAAATTTATATTATTTTATGTGTACTTTTTCATATATTTCATTACAAATTTACCTTATTTTATGTTTATTTTGTATATTTATTTCATTCAATTTTAAATTATTTTATGTGTATATTTGTATTTGTATTTAGGTTATTTTATGTGTATTTTGTATATATATTTTCATCAAAAATTACATTATTATATTGGTATTTTCTTAATTTAATTCGATACGAATTTAGATTATTTCATAGGTATTTTGTATACATATTTTTATACTCATTTACATTATCTAATGTGTGTTTTGTATATATATTTTTATGCAAATTTATTTTATGTTCATTTTTGTACATATATTTTTATAGAAATTTACGTTATTTCATGTATATAGTTTTATATAAATTTACGTTATTTTATGTGCATTTTGTATATTTATATTTATACAAATACACATTCTTTTATTGCTATATTGTTTATTTATATTTATACGAATTTACATTATTTTATGTGTATTTTGTATACATTTTTTTATACGTATATACTTAAATTTATGTATTTTGTAATTTTATGTGTAATTTGTATATTTCTTTTCATACAAATTTAAATTATTTTTGTGTATTTTTGTATATAGTTTTATACAAATTTAGGTTATTTTATGTACGCATTTACATTATTTAATGTGTGTTTTGTATATATATTTTTATCCAAAGTTAATTTATTTTACGTTCATTTTTGGACATATATTTTTATAGAAATTAGCGTTATTTTATATGTATTTGTATATGTTTACTCATACAAATTTACATTATTATATTGCTATTTTGTTTATTTAGTTTGATACGAATTACATGATTATATGTGTATTTTGTACATATTTTTTATACGTATTTACATTACTTAATGTGTATTTTGTTTATATATTTTTAAACAAATTTACGTTATTATATGTATTTTTATAAATATTTTGATACAAATTTACATTATTTTATGTATTTTGTATATACATTTCAATTCAAATTTAGCTTATTTTATCTGTATTTTGTATATCTATTTTCATACGAATTTAATTACTTCTGTGTATTTTCTATATAGTTTTATACAAATTTACGTTATTTTATGTGTATTTTGTATATTTATATTTATACAAATACACATTCTTTTATTGGTAATTTGTTTATTTATTTTGATACGAATTTACATTATTTTATGTGTATTTTGTATACATTTTTTTATACGTATTTACTTCATTTTACGTGTATTTTGTATATATATTTTTATACAAATCTACGTTATTTTATGTGTATTCGTATATATATTTTGAAACAAATTTACATTGTTTTATATGTATTTTGCATATCTATTTCAATACAGATTTACCTTATTGTATGTGTATTTTGTATATTTATTTTAATACAAATTAATTTTTTCATGTGTATTTTGGTATATATATTTTTATAAAAAAAATGCGTGATTTAATGGGTATTTTGCATCTTTATTTTCATACAAATTTACATTGTTTTATTAATATTCAGTGTATTTATTTTGATACGATTTTACATTATTCTATTTGTGTTTTGTATATATTTTTTTATACATATTTACATTATTTAATATTTATTTTGTATATTTTAAAACAAATTTACGTTATTTTATGCGCATCTGTTAAAATATTTTGATACAAATTTACCTTATTTTATGTATTTTGTATATATATTTTAATACAAATTTAGTTTATTTTATGTATATTTTGTATATCTATTTTCATTCGTATCAAAATAAATAATCAAAATACCAATAAAATAATGTAAATTTGTATGAGAAAACATATACAAATACACATAACATAACGCAAATTTCTTAAAAAATATATGTACAAAAATGCACATAAAATAAAGTAAATTTGCATAAAAATATATATACAAAACACACATTAAATAATGTAAATGCGTACATAAAATAACCTAAATTTGTATAAAACTATATACAAAAATACACAAAATTTTTAAAAATTTGTATGAAAAAAAATATACAAAATACACATAAAATTAGGTAAATTTGTATTGAAATACATATACAAAATACACATAAAATAATGTAAATTTGAATGAAAACATATAAACAAATACACTTAAAATAACGTAAATTTGTATAAAATATATATGCAAGGTACACATTAAATAATGTAAATGTGTATAAAAAATATATATACAAAAAAGAAATAGAATAATGTAAAATCCTATCAATATAAATACACAGAATATCAATAAAATAATGTAAATTTGTATGAAAAGAAAGATGCAAAATTCCCATAAAATAGCGCATTTTTTATAAAAATATATATACCAAAATACACATAAAATATTTAAATTTGTATTGAAATAAATATACAAAATGCATATACAGTAAGGTAAATATGTATTGAAAGAGATATTCAAAAATACATATAAAACAAAGTAAATTTGTTTCAAAATATATATACGAATACACATAAAATAACGTAGATTTCTATAGAAATATATACACAAAATACACATGAAATAATGTTAATACGTATAAAAATATATATACAAAATACATATCTAGGTAAATTCGTGTCAAAATAAATAAAGAAAATATTATGAAAAGAATGTGTATTTGCATGAAAATAAATAATAGATAATAAATTTGTATGAAATATATATGCAAGATACACATTAAATAATGTAAATATGTAAAAAAAATATATATACAAAAAACAAATAGAATAATGTGAAATCGTAACAAAATAAATACACCGAATATTAATAAAATAATGTAAATTTGTATGAAAATAAAGATGCAAAATTCCCATCAAATAGCGCACTTCTTATAAAAATATATATACCAAAATACACATAAAATATTTAAATATGTATTGAAATAAATATACAAAATGCACATACAATAAGGTAAACTTGTATTGAAAGAGATATGCAAAAATACATATAAAACAATGTAAATTTGTTTCAAAATATATATACGAATACACATAAAATAACGTAGATTTCTATAAAATATATATACAAAATACATAAAATTAAGTAAATACGTATAGAAATAGATATACAAAATACACATAGAATAATGTAAAATTGTTTCAAAAAAAATAAACAGAATATAAATAAAATAATGTAAATTTGTATGAAAATAAAAATGCAAAATACCCATAAAATAAAGCATATTTTTATAAAAATACATATACAAAAATACACATAGCATAATTAAATTTGTATTAAAATTAATATACAAAATGCATATACAATAAGGTAAATTTGTATTGAAAAAATATGCAAAATACACATAAAACAGTGTAAATTTATTTCAAAATCTATATACGAATACTCATAAATCAACGTAGATTTCTATAGAAATATATATACAAAATACACATCAAATGATGTAAACACGTATAAAAATATATATATATATATATATATATATATATATATATATATATATATATATATATATATATATATATATATATATATATATATATATATATATATATATATATATATATATATATATATATATATATATATATATATATATATATATATATATATATATATATATATAACTGTGAGTATATAATATAAAAAATATATATAAATATATATATATATATAATATATTTATACAATAATATTAATGTTATATTATATATATATTTTGAAACAAATTTACACTGTTTTATTTGTATTTTGCGTTTTTTTTTTCAATACAAATTTACCTTTGTATGTGTGCATTATGTATATTAATTTTAATACAAATTTAATTATTCTATGTGTATTTTTGTATATGTATTTAAAAAAAAATGCTTTATCTTATGGGTATTTTGCATCTTTATTTTCATACAAATTATAATTATTTTATTGATATTCTGTGTACTTATTTTGATACGATTTTACATTATTCTATGTATAACAAAAATAAATATATACAAAAATACACAAAAATAATTTAAATTTGTTTGAAAATAGATATGCAAAATATGTGTATTTTGTATATATATTTCAATTCAAATTTAGCTTATTTTGAGTGTATTTTGTATATATTTTAATACAAATTTAATTACTTTTGTGAATTTTTGTATATAGTTTTATATAAATTTACGTTATTTTATGTGTATTTTGTATATTTATATTTATACAAATACACATTCTTTTATTGGTATTTTGTTTATTTATTTTGATACGAATTTACATTATTTTATGTGTATTTTGTATACATTTTTTATACGTATTTACTTCATTTTATATGTATTTTGTATATATATTTTTTTAGAAATCTACATTATTTTATATGTATTCGTATATATATTTTGAAACAAATTTACATTGTTTTATATGTATTTTGCATATCTGTTTCAAAACAAATTTACCTTTTTGTATGTGTTTTTTTGTATATTTATTTTAATACAATATTTAATTTTTTGATGTGTATTTTGGTATATATATTTTTATAAATAAAAAAATGCGTTATTTTATGGGTATTTTGCTTCTTTATTTTCATACAAATTTACATTATTTTATTAATATTCTGTGTATTTATTTTGATACGATTTTACATTATTCTATTTGTGTTTTGTACATATTTTTTTATACAAATTTACGTTTTTTTAATAAATTATTGATACCAAAATACACATAAAATATTTCAATTTGTATTAAAATAAATATACAAAATGCACATACAATAAGGTAAATTTGTATTGAAATAGATATGCAAAATACATATAAAATAATGTAAATTTGTTTCAAAATATATATACGAATACACATAAAATAACGTAGATTTCTATAAAAATACATATACAAAATACATATAAAATTAAGTAAATACGTATAAAAAAATGTATACAAAATACACATAAAATAATGTAAATTCGTATAAATGTAAATAAACAATATACCAATAAAAGAATGTGTATTTGTATAAATATAAATATACAAAATGCACATAAAAGAACGTAAATTTATATAAAACTATATACATAAAATAACGCAAATTTCTATAAAAATATATGTACAAAAATGAACATAAAATAAATTTGCATAAAAATATATATACAAAACACACATTAAATAATGTAAATGAGTATAAAAATATGTATAGAAAATACCTATGAAATAATCTAAATTCGTATCGAATTAAATTAAGAAAATACCAATAAAATAATGTAATTTTGGATGAAAATATCAATACAAAATACACATAAAATAACCTTAATACAAATACAAATATAAACATAAGATATTGCATTTTGTATATACATTTCAATTCAAATTTAGCTTATTTTATCTGTATTTTGTATATCTATTTTCATACGAATTTAATTACTTTTGTGTATTTTTGTATATAGTTTTATACAAATTTACGTTATTTTATGTGTATTTTGTATATTTATATTTATACAAATACACATTCTTTTATTGGTATTTTGTTTATTTATTTTGATACGAATTTACATTATTTTATGTGTATTTTGTATACATTTTTTTATACGTATTTACTTCATTTTACGTGTATTTTGTATATATATTTTTATACAAATCTACGTTATTTTATGTGTATTCGTATATATTTTGAAACAAATTTACATTGTTTTATATGTATTTTGCATATCTATTTCAATACAGATTTACCTTATTGTATGTGTATTTTGTATATTTATTTTAATACAAATAAATTTTTTATGTGTATTTTTGTATATATATTTAAAAAAATGCGTTATTTTATGGGTATTTTGCTTCTTTATTTTCATACAAATTTACATTATTTTATTAATATTCTGTGTATTTATTTTGATACGATTTTACATTATTCTATTTGTGTTTTGTATATATTTTTTTATACAAATTTACGTTAATTTAAGTGTATTTGTTTATGTATTTTCATTCAAATTTACATTATTTTATGTGTATTTTGTATATGTATTTCAATACAAATTTACCTATTTTTATATGTTTTTTGTATATTTATTTTCATACAAGTTTAAATTATTTATGTGTATTTTTGTATATAGTTTTATACAAATTTAGGTTATTTTATATGTATTTTGTATATCTATTTTCATACAAATACACATCCTTTTCATGATATTTTGTTTATTTACTTTGACACGAATTAACATTATTTAATGTGTATTTTGTATATATATTTTTATACGTATTTACATTATTTCAAGTGTATTTTGTATATATATTTCTATAGAAATCTGCGTTATTTTATGTGTATTCGTATATATATTTTGAAACAAATTTACATTGTTTTATGTGTATTTTGCATATTTTTTAAATACAAATTTACCTTATTGTATGTGCATTTTGTATATTAATTTTAATACAAATTTGATTAATCTATGTGTATTTTTGTATATGTATTTTTATAAAAATATGCTTTATTTTATGGGTATTTTGCATCTTTATTTTCATACAAATTTACATTATTTTATTGATATTCTGTGTACTTATTTTGATATGTTTTTACATTATTCTATGTGTATTTTGTATATATATTTTATATAAAATGTATTTGTTTTCATTTCATACAAATCTACATTATTTTATGTGTTTTTTGTACATGTATTTAAATACAAATTTAACTAGTTATATGTGTATTTTGTATATCTATTTTGTATGTATATTTTCATAGAAATTTACTCTATTTTATGAGTATTCGTATATATATTTTGATACAAATTTACATTATTAATGTGTATTTTGCATATCTATTTCAATACAAATTTACTTTATTGTACGTGCATTTTGTATATTTATTTTAATACAAATTTAATTATTTTATATGTATTTTTGTATATATATTTTTATGCAAATATGCGTTATTATATGGATATTTTGCATCTTTATTTTCATACAAATTTACATTATTTTATTGATATTCTCTTTATTTATTTTGATACGATTTAACATTATTCTATGTGTTTTTTGTATATATTTTTTATACATATTTACACTATTTAATGTTCATTTTGTATATATATTTTATCCAAATTTACATTATTTTATGTGTATTTGTTTATATATTTTCATACATATTTACATTATTTTATGTGTTTTTTGTATATATATTTTTCTACGTATTTAAATTATTTTATGTGTATTTTGTATATACATTTTCATAAAAAAAATTACGTTATTTTATTGTGTATAAGTATATATTTTGATACAAATTTTATACAAATTCATGTTATTTAATGTGTATTTGTATATATATTTTCATACAAATTTATATTATTTTATGTGTATTTTTTCATATATTTCATTACAAATTTACCTTATTTTATGTTTATTTTGTATATTTATTTCATTCAATTTTAAATTATTTTATGTGTATATTTGTATTTGTATTTAGGTTATTTTATGTGTATTTTGTATATATATTTTCATCCAAAATTACATTATTATATTGGTATTTTCTTAATTTAATTCGATACGAATTTAGATTATTTCATAGGTATTTTGTATACATATTTTTATACTCATTTACATTATCTAATGTGTGTTTTGTATATATATTTTTATGCAAATTTATTTTATGTTCATTTTTGTACATATATTTTTATAGAAATTTGAGTTATTTTATGTATATAGTTTTATATAAATTTACGTTATTTTATGTGCATTTTGTATATTTATATTTATACAAATACACATTCTTTTATTGCTATATTGTTTATTTATATTTATACGAATTTACATTATTTTATGTGTATTTTGTATACATTTTTTTATACGTATTTACTTAATTTTATGTGTATTTTGTAATTTTATGTGTATTTTGTATATTTCTTTTCATACAAATTTAAATTATTTTTGTGTATTTTTGTATATAGTTTTATACAAATTTAGGTTATTTTATGTACGGATTTACATTATTTAATGTGTGTTTTGTATATATATTTTTATCCAAAGTTACTTTATTTTACGTTCATTTTTGGACATATATTTTTATGGAAATTAGCGTTATTTTATATGTATTTGTATATGTTTTCTCATACAAATTTACATTATTTTATTGATATTTTGTTTATTTAGTTTGATACGAATTACATGATTATATGTGTATTTTGTACAAATTTTTTATATGTATTTACATTACTTAATGTGTATTTTGTTTATATATTTTTAAACAAATTTACGTTATTATATGTATTTTTATAAATATTTTGATACAAATTTACATTATTTTATGTATTTTCTATATACATTTCAATTCAAATTTAGCTTATTTTATCTGTATTTTGTATATCTATTTTCATACGAATTTAATAACTTCTGTGTATTTTTGTATATAGTTTTATAAAAATTTACGTTATTTTATGTGTATTTTGTATATTTATATTTATACAAATACACATTCTTTTATTGGTATTTTGTTTATTTATTTTGATACGAATTTACATTATTTTATGTGTATTTTGTATACATTTTCTTATACGTATTTACTTCATTTTATGTGTATTTTGTATATATATTTTTATACAAATCTACGTTATTTTATGTGTATTCGTATATATATTTTGAAACAAATTTACATTGTTTTATATGTATTTTGCATATCTATTTCAATACAGATTTACCTTATTGTATGTGTTTTGTATATTTATTTTAATACAAATTAATTTTTTCATGTGTATTTTGGTATATATATTTAAAAAAAAATGCGTTATTTAATGGGTATTTTGCATCTTTATTTTCATACAAATTTACATTGTTTTATTAATATTCAGTGTATTTATTTTGATACGATTTTACATTATTCTATTTGTGTTTTGTATATATTTTTTATACATATTTACATTATTTAATGTGTATTTTGTATATTTTAAAACAAATTTACGTTATTTTATGCGCATCTGTTAAAATATTTTGATACAAATTTACCTTATTTTATGTATTTTGTATATATATTTTAATACAAATTTAGTTTATTTTATGTATATTTTGTATATCTATTTTCATTCGTATCAAAATAAATAAACAAAATACCAATAAAATAATGTAAATTTGTATGAGAAAACATATACAAATACACATAAAATAACGCAAATTTCTTAAAAAATATATGTACAAAAATGCACATAAAATAAAGTAAATTTGCATAAAAATATATATACAAAACACACATTAAATAATGTAAATGCGTACATAAAATAACCTAAATTTGTATAAAACTATATACAAAAATACACAAAAAATTTTAAAATTTGTATGAAAAGAAATATACAAAATACACATAAAATTAGGTAAATTTGTATTGAAATACATATACAAAATACACATAAAATAATGTAAATTTGAATGAAAATATATAAACAAATACACTTAAAATAACGTAAATTTGTATAAAATATATATGCAAGATACACATTAAATAATGTAAATGTGTATAAAAAAATATATACAAAAAAAAATAGAATAATGTAAAATCCTATCAATATAAATACACAGAATATCAATAAAATAATGTAAATTTGTATGAAAAGAAAGATGCAAAATTCACATAAAATAGCGCATTTTTTTTAAATATATATACCAAAATACACATAAAATATTTAAATTTGTATTGAAATAAATATACAAAATGCATATACAGTAAGGTAAATATGTATTGAAAGAGATATTCAAAAATACATATAAAACAAAGTAAATTTGTTTCAAAATATATATACGAATTCACATAAAATAACGTAGATTTCTATAGAAATATATATACAAAATACACATGAAATTATGTAAATACGTATAAAAATATATATACAAAATACATATCTAGGTAAATTCGTGTCAAAATAAATAAACAAAATATTATGAAAAGAATGTGTATTTGCATGAAAATAAATAATAGATAATAAATTTGTATGAAATATATATGCAAGATACACATTAAATAATGTAAATATGTAAAAAAAAATATATACAAAAAACAAATAGAATAATGTGAAATCGTAACAAAATAAATACACCGAATATTAATAAAATAATGTAAATTTGTATGAAAATAAAGATGCAAAATTCCCATCAAATAGCGCACTTCTTATAAAAATATATATACCAAAATACACATAAAATATTTAAATATGTATTGAAATAAATATACAAAATGCACATACAATAAGGTAAACTTGTATTGAAAGAGATATGCAAAAATACATATAAAACAATGTAAATTTGTTTCAAAATATATATACGAATACACATAAAATAACGTAGATTTCTATAAAAATATATATACAAAATACACATAAAATTAAGTAAATACGTATAAAAATAGATATACAAAATACACATAGAATAATGTAAAATTGTTTAAAAAAAAATAAACAGAATATAAATAAAATAATGTAAATTTGTTTGAAAATAAAAATGCAAAATACCCATAAAATAAAGCATATTTTATAAAAATACATATACAAAAATACACATAGCATAATTAAATTTGTATTAAAATTAATATACAAAATGCATATACAATAAGGTAAATTTGTATTGAAAAAATATGCAAAATACACATAAAACAGTGTAAATTTATTTCAAAATCTATATACGAATACTCATAAATCAACGTAGATTTCTATAGAAATATATATACAAAATACACATCAAATGATGTAAACACGTATAAAAAATATATATATATATATATATATATATATATATATATATATATATATATATATATATATATATATATATATATATATATATATATATATATATATATATATATATATATATATATATATATATATATATATATATATATATATATATATATATATATATGTAAAAACGTAAATTCGCGTCAAAATAAATAAACAAAATATCAATAAAAGAATGTGTATTTGTATGAAAATAGATATACAATATACACGTTATTTTATGTGTATTCGTATATATATTTTGAAACAAATTTACACTGTTTTATTTGTATTTTGCGTTTTTTTCAATACAAATTTACCTTTTTGTATGTGTGCATTATGTATATTAATTTTAATACAAATTTAATTATTCTATGTGTATTTTTGTATATGTATTTTAACAAAAAATATGCTTTATCTTATGGGTATTTTGCATCTTTATTTTCATACAAATTTAAATTATTTTATTGATATTCTGTGTACTTATTTTGATACGATTTTACATTATTCTATGTATAACAAAAATAAATATATACAAAAATACACAAAAATAAATTAAATTTGTTTGAAAATAGATATGCAAAATATGTATATATTGTATATATATTTCAATTCAAATTTAGCTTATTTTGTGTGTATTTTGTATATATTTTCATACAAATTTAATTACTTCTGTGTATTTTTGTATATAGTTTTATATAAATTTACGTTATTTTATGTGTATTTTGTATATTTATATTTATACAAATACACATTCTTTTATTGCTATTTTGTTTATTTATATATATATATATATATATATATATATATATATATATATATATATATATATATATATATATATATATATATATATATATATATATATATATATATATATATATATAAGTAAATACGTATAAGAAAATGTAAACAAAATACACATAAAATAATGTAAATTCGAATTAAAATAAATAAACAAAATACGAATAAAAGAATGTGTATTTGGATAAATATAAATATACAAAATACATATACAAAATAAGCATAAAATAAGGTAGATTTTTAAAAAAATATATGTACAAAATACACATAAATTAATGTAAATTTATATAAAAATATATACAAATACACATAAAATACCATGAATTTGTATATAAATATATATTCAAAATAAATATTAAATAATGTATAAGCGTATAAAAATATATATACAAATACAGATACAAAAATACACATCGAATAATTAAATTTGTATTAAAATTAATATACAAAATGCGTATATAATAAGGTAAATTTGTATTGAAAAAATATGCAACATACACGTTTACTCATACAAATTTATATTATTTTATTGGTATTTTGTTTATTTATTTTGATACGAATTACATGATTATATGTGTATTTTGTACATATTTTTTATACGTATTTACATTATTTAATGTGTATTTTGTTTATATATTTTCATACAAATTTACGTTATTATATGTGTATTTGTATAAATATTTTGATACAAATTTACTTTATTTCATGTATTTTGTATATATATTTCAATTCAAATTTAGCTTATTTTGTGTGTATTTTGTATATATTTTCATACAAATTTAATTACTTCTGTGTATTTTTGTATATAGTTTTATATAAATTTACGTTATTTTATGTGTATTTTGTATATTTATATTTATACAAATACACATTCTTTTATTGGTATTTTGTTTATTTATTTTGATACGAATTTACATTATTTTATTTGTTTTTTGTATACATTTTTTTATACGTATTTACTTCATTTTATGTGTATTTTGTATATATATTTTTATAGAAATCTACGTTATTTTATGTGTATTCGTATATATATTTTGAAACAAATTTACATTGTTTTATATGTATTTTGCATATCTATTTCAATACAAATTTACCTTATTGTATGTGTTTTTTGTAAATTTATTTTAATACAAATTTAATTTTTTGATGTGTATTTTGGTATATATATTTTTATAAATAAAAAAAATGCGTTATTTTATGGGTATTTTGCTTCTTTATTTTCATACAAATTTACATTATTTTATTAATATTCTGTGTATTTATTTTGATACGATTTTACATTATTCTATTTGTGTTTTGTACATATTTTTTTATACAAATTTACGTTATTTTAAGTGTATTTGTTTATGTATTTTCATTCAAATTTACATTATTTTATGTGTATTATGTGTATTTTGTATATCTATTTTCATACAAAAACACATTCTTTTATTGATATTTTGTTTATTTATTTTAACGCGAATTTTATGTGAATTTGTTTTCATTTCATACAAATTTACATTATTTTATGTGTATTTTGTGCATGTATTTAAATACAAATTTAACTAATTATATGTGTATTTTGTATATCTATTTTCATACAAAATTGAAATTTATTTTTTTGTTATTTTGTATATATTTTTATTCAAATTTTCGTAATCTTATAAAAATATATATACCAAAATACACATAAAATATTTAAATTTGCATTGAAATAAATATACAAAATGCACATACAATAAGGTAAATTTGTATTGAAAGAGATATGCAAAAATACATATAAAACAATGTAAATTTGTTTCAAAATATATATACGAATACAAATAAAAAAAACGTAGATTTCTATAAAAATATATATACAAAATACACTTAAAATTAAGTAAATACGTATAAAAAAAATGTATACAAAATACACATAAAATAATGTAAATTCGAATTAAAATAAATAAACAAAATACCAATAAAAGAATGTGTATTTGGATAAATATAAATTTACAAAATACACATACAAAATAAACATAAAATAAGGTAGATTTGTAAAAAAAATATATGTACAAAATACACATAAAATAATGTAAATTTATATGAAAATATATATACAAATACACATAAAATACCATGAATTTGTATAAAAATATATATTCAAAATAAATATTAAATAATGTAAAAGCGTATAAAAATATATATACAAAGTACATATAAAATAATGTAAATTCGTATCAATATAAATCAACAAAACACCAATAAAATAATATATATTTGAATGAAAATAATTTTACAAAATACACATAACATAACTAAAATTTGTATTAAAATATATACAAAAATACATAGAAATAATTTGAGTTTGTAAGAAAATAGATATACAAAATACACTTAAAACTAGGTAAATTTCTTTTAAAATGTATATACAAAATACCCATAAAATATTGTAAATTTGTCTCAAAATATATAAACAAATACACATAAAATAACGTTAATTTGTATGAAAAATATATACAAAATACACATAGAATAATGTCAATTCGTATCAAAATGAATGAGCAGAATATCAATAAAATAATGTAAATTTGTATGAAAATAAAGATGCAAAATACCCAAAAAATAAAGCATATGTTTATAAAAATACAGATACAAAAATACACATCGAATAATTAAATTTGTATTAAAATTAATATACAAAATGCGTATATAATAAGGTAAATTTGTATTGAAAAAATATACAACATACACGTTTACTCATACAAATTTATATTATTTTATTGGTATTTTGTTTATTTATTTTGATACGAATTACATGATTATATGTGTATTTTGTACATATTTTTAAATATAAAATAACGTAGATTTGTATGAAAAATATATACAAAATACACATAGAATAATGTCAATTCGTATCATAATGAATGAGCAGAATATCAATAAAATAATGTAAATTTGTATGAAAATAAAGATGCAAAATACCCAAAAAATAAAGCATATGTTTATAAATATACAGATACAAAATTACACATCGAATAATTAAATTTGTATTAAAATTAATATACAAAATGCGTATATAATAAGGTAAATTTGTATTGAAAAAATATGCAACATACACGTTTACTCATACAAATTTATATTATTTTATTGGTATTTTGTTTATTTATTTTGATACGAATTACATGATTATATGTGTATTTTGTACATATTTTTTTATACGTATTTACATTATTTAATGTGTATTTTGTTTATATATTTTCATACAAATTTACGTTATTATATGTGTATTTGTATAAATATTTTGATACAAATTTACTTTATTTCATGTATTTTGTATATATATTTCAATTCAAATTTAGCTTATTTCGTGTGTATTTTGTATATATTTTCATACAAATTTAATTACTTCTGTGTATTTTTGTATATAGTTTTATATAAATTTACGTTATTTTATGTGCATTTTGTATATTTATATTCATACAAATACACATTCTTTTATTAGTATTTTGTTTATTTATTTTGATACGAATTTACATTATTTTATGTGTATTTTGTATACATTTTTTTATACGTATTTACTTCATTTTATGTGTATTTTGTATAAATATTTTTATAGAAATCTACGTTATTTTATGAGTATTCGTATATATATTATGAAACAAATTTACATTGTTTTATATGTATTTTGCATATCTATTTCAATACAAATTTACCTTATTGTATGTGTTTTTTGTATATTTATTTTAATACAAATTTAATTTTTTGATGTGTATTTTGGTATATATATTTTTATAAATAAAAAAATGCGTTATTTTATGGGTATTTTGCTTCTTTATTTTCATACAAATTTACATTATTTTATTAATATTCTGTGTATTTATTTTGATACGATTTTACATTATTCTATTTGTGTTTTGTACATATTTTTTTATACAAATTTACGTTATTTTAAGTATATTTGTTTATGTATTTTCATTCAAATTTACATTATTTTATGTGTATTTTGTGTATGTATTTCAATATAAATTTACCTAATTTTATGTGTATTTTGTATAATTATTTTCATACAAATTTAAAATATTTTTGTGTATTTTTGTATATAGTTTGATACAAATTTAGGTTATTTTATGTGTATTTTGTATATCTATTTTCATACAAATACACATTCTTTTACTGATATTTTGTTTATTTATTTTGACGCGAATTTACATTATTTAATATGTATTTTGTATATATATTTTTATACGTATTTACATCATTTCATGTGTATTTTGTATAGTTTTAAACAAATCTATATTATTTAATGTGTATTTTGTATATATATATTTATACAAATACACATTCTTTTATTGGAATTTTGTTTATTTATTTTTATACTAATTTACATTATTTTATGTGTATTTTGTATACATTTTTTATACGTATTTACTTAATTTTATGTGTATTTTGTATATATATTTTTATAGAAATCTACCTTATTTCATGTGTATTCGTATATATATTTTGAAACAAATTTACATTGTTTATATGTATTTTGCATATCTATTTTTGTGTATTCTGTATTTATTTTTGTTATACATAGAATAATGTAAAATCGTATCAAAATAAGTACACAGAATATCAATAAAATAATTTAAATTAGTATGAAAATAAAGATGCAAAATACCCATAAGATAAAGCATATTTTTTTTTAAAAATACATATACAAAAATACACATAGAATAATTAAATTTGTATTAAAATTAATATACAAAATGCACACATACAATAAGGTAAATTTGTATTGAAAAAAAACGCAAAATACAAATAAGACAGTGTAGATTTGTTTCAAAATATATATACGAATACACATAAAATAACGTAGATTTCTATAGAAATACATATACAAAATACACATGAAATTATGTAAATACGTATAAAAATATATATATAAAATACATATTAAGTAATGTAAATTCGTGACAAAATAAATAAACAAAATATCATGAAAAGAATGTGTATTTGTATGAAAATAAATAATTGATAATAAATTTGTATGTAATATATATGCAAGATACATTTAAATAATGTAAATGTGTATAAAAAAAATATATACAAAAAACAAATAGAATAATGTAAAATCGTATCAAAATAAATACACCGAATATTAATAAAATAATGTAAATTTGTATGAAAATAAAGATGCAAAATTCCCATCAAATAGCGCATTTCTTATAAAAATATATATACAAAAATACACATAAAATATTTAAATTTGTATTGAAATAAATATACAAAATGCACATACAATAAGGTAAACTTCTATTGAAAGAGATATGCAAAAATACATACAAAACAATGTAAATTTGTTTCAAAATATATATACGAATACACATAAAATAACGTAGATTTCTATAAAAATATATATACAAAATACACATAAAATTAAGTAAATACGTATAAAAAAATGTAAACAAAATACACATAAAATAATGTAAATTCGAAACAAAATAAATAAACAAAATACCAATAAAAGAATGTATATCTATTTATTTTAATACAAAATCTAATATTTTTTGTTTTTTCGTATATATATTTTTATAAAAAATGTGTTATTTTATGGGTATTTTGCATCTTAATTTTCATACAAATCTACATTATTTTATTAATATTTTCTGTATTTATTTTGATACGATTTTACATTATTTTATTTCTGTTTTGTATGTATTTTTTATACATATTTACATTATTTAATGTGTTTTTTGTATATATATTTGATACATATTTACGTTATTTTAAGTTATTTTATGTGTATTTGTTTATATATTTTGACACAAATTTACAATATTTTATGGGTATTTTGTATATATATTTCAAAAGAAATTTACCTAGTTTTATATGTATTTTGAATATCTATATTCATACAAACTCAAATTATTTTTATGTATTTTTGTATATATTTCAATACAAATTTTAGTTATTTATGTGTATTTTGTAAATCTATTTTCATTCAAATGTATATTATTTTATTGGTATTTTGTTGATTTATATTGATACGAATTTACATTATTTTATATGTACTTTGTATGTATATTTTTATACGCATTTACATTATTTAATATTTATTTTGAATATATAAGTTTATACAAATTCAAGGTATTTTATGTGTATTTGTATATATATTTTCATATAAATTTACATTATTTAATGTGTATTTTGTACATATATTTCATTACAAATTTACCTTATTTTATGTTTATTTTGTATGTGTATTTTGTACATTTATATTTATACAAATACACATTCTTTTATTGGTATTTTGTTTATTTATTTTCTTTCGAGTTTACATTATTTTATGTGTATTTTGTTTACATTTTTTTATACGTATTTACTTAATTTTATGTGTATTTTGTATATATATTTTTATAGAAATCTACGTTATTTTATGTGTATTCGTATATATATTTTGAAACAAATTTACATTGTTTTATATGTATTTTTGCATATCTCTTTCCATAGAAGTTTACCTTATTGTATGTGCATTTTGTATATTTATTTCAATACAAATTTAAATATTTTATGTGTATACATGTACAAAAAATACATAAAATAATGTAGATTTGTATGAAATGAAAACAAATACATTTTATATAAAATATATATACAAAATACACAAAGAATAATGTTAAATCATATTAAAATAAATACACAGAATATCAATAAAATAATGTAAATTTGTATGAAAATAATGATGCAAAAATACCCATAAAATAAAGCATATTTTTATAAAAATACATATACAAAAATACACATAGATTAATCAAATTTGTATTAAAATTAATATACAAAATACACATACAATAAGGTAAATTTGTATTGAAAAAATATGCAAAATACACATAAAACAATGTAAATTTGTTTCAAAATATATATACGAATACACATAAAATAACGCAGATTTCTATAGAAATATATATACAAAATACACTTGAAATAATGTAAATACGTATAAAAATATATATACAAAATACACATTAAATAATGTTAATTCGTGTCAAAATAAATAAACAAAATATCATGAGAGAATGTGTATTTGTATTAAAATAGATATACAAAATACACATAAAATAACCTAAATTTGTATAAAACTATAAACAAAAATACACAAAAATAATTTAAACTTGTATGAAAATAAATATACAAAAAACATATAAATTTAGGTAAATTTGTATTGAAATACATATACAAAATACACATAAAATAATGTAAATTTGAATGAAAATATATAAACATATAGACTTAAAATAACGTAAATTTGTATCAAATATATATACAAAAAACACATTAAATAATGTAAATATGTATAAAAAAATATATACAAAACACAAATAAAAATAATGTAAAATCGTATGAAAATAAATACAGAAAATATTAATAAAATAATGTATATTTGTATGAAAATTAAGATGCAAAATACATATAAAATAACGCATTTTTTATAAAAATATATATACGAAAAAACATAAAATATTTGATTTTGTATTAAAATAAATAGATATACAAAATACACATAGAATAATGTAAAATCGTATCAAAATAAATACACAGAGTATCAATAAAATAATGTAATTTTGTATGAAAATAAAGATGCAAAATACCCATAAAATAAAGCATATTTATTTAAAAATACATATACAAAAATACACATAGAATAATTGAATTTGTATTAAAATTAATATACAAAATACACGTACAATAAGGTAAATTTGTATTGAAAAAATATACAAAATGCACATTAAAGCGTAAATTTGTTTAAAAATCTATATACGAATACACATAAAATAACGTAGATTTCTATAGAAATATATATACAAAATACACATGAAATGATGTAAATACGTATAAAAATATATATATACAAAATAAAAGAATGTGTATTTGTATGAAAATAGATATACAAAATACTCATAAAATAACCTAAGTTTGTATAAAACTATATACAAAAATACACAAAAATAATTTAAATTTGTATGAAAATAAATATACAAAATACACATAAAATTAGGTAAATTTGTATTGAAATACATATACAAAATACACATAAAATAATGGAAATTTGAATGAAAATATATAAACATATACACTTAAAATAACGTAAATTTTTATCAAATATATATACAAAATACTAAATAAATAATGTAAATATGTATAAAAAAATATATACAAAACACAAATAGAATAATGTAAAATCGTATCAAAATAAATACACAGAATATTAATTAAATAATGTAAATTTGTATGAAAATAAAGATGCAAAATAGCCATAAAATAACGCATTTTTTATAAAAATATATATACCAAAATACACATAAAATATTAAAATTTGTATTAAAATAAATATAAAAAATGCACATACTGTAAGGTAAATTTGTATTGAAATAGATATGCAAAATACATATAAAACAATGTAAATTTGTTTCAAAATATATATACGAATACACATAAAATAACGTTGATTTCTATAAAAATATATACAAAATACACATAAAATGAAGTAAATACGTATAAAAAATGAATACAAAATACACATAAAAATCGTATCAAAATAAATAAACAAAATACCAGTAAAAGAATGTGTATTTGTATAAATATAAATATACAAAATACACATAAAATATCGTAAATTTGTATAAAACTATATACAAAAATACACAGAACAAATACACATTCTTTTATTGGTATTTTGTTTATTTATTTTGTTTCAATTTATATTATTTATGTTTATTTTGTTTACATTTTTTTAATTTTGTATATATATTTTTAGAAATCTACGTTATTTTATGTGTATTCGTATATATATTTTGAAACAAATTTATTTTGCATATCTCTTTCAACAAGTTTACCTTATTGTATGTGCATTTGTATATTTATTTCAATACAAATTAAATATTTTATGTGTATTTTGTATATATATTTTATAATTTTGCATCTTTATTTTCATTCAAATTTACATTATTTATTAATATTCAGTGTATTTATTTTGATACGATTTTACATTATTCTATTTTGTTTTGTATATATTTTATACATATTTACATTATTTAATGTGTATCTTGCATATATATTACATACAAATTTATTATCTTTATTTATTTTCATACAAATACACATTTTTCATGATATTTTGTTTTATTTTTTTTTTGTTTACATTTTTAATATGTATTTTATATATATATTTTTATACGTATTTACATAATTTCATGTGTATTTTGTAAATATATTTCTATAGAAATCTAAGTTATTTTATGTGTATTCGTATATATATTTTGAAACAAATTTACACTGTTTTATTTGTATTTTGGGTTTTTTTTTTCAATACAAATTTACCTTTTTGTATGTGTGCATTTTGTATATTAATTTTAATACAAATTTAATTATTCTATGTGTATTTTTGTATATGTATTTAAAAAAAAAATATGCTTTATCTTATGGGTATTTTGCATCTTTATTTTCATACAAATTTAAATTTTTTTATTGATATTCTGTGTACCTATTTTGATACGATTTTACATTATTCTATGTATAACAAAAATAAATACAGAATACACAAAAATAGATATGCAAAATACATATAAACAATGTAAATTTGTTTCAAAATATATATACGAATACACATGAAATAAGGTAGATTTCTATAAAAATATATATACAAAATACACATAAAATTAAGTAGATACGTATAAAAAATGTATACAAAATACACATAAAATAATGGAAATTAGTATCAAAATAAATAAACAAAATACCAATAAAAGAATGTGTATTTGTATAAATATATATATACAAAATCCACATTAAATAATATAAATTTGTTTAAAACTATACAAAATACACATGAAATGATGTAAATACGTATAAAAATATATATACAAAATACACATTAAATAATGTAAATTCGCGTCAAAATAAATAAACAAAATATCAATAAAAGAATGTGTATTTGTATGAAAATAGATATACAAAATACACATAAAATAACCTAAATTTGTATCAAACTATATACAAAAATACACAAAAATATTTTAAATTTGTATGAAAATAAATATACAAAATACACATAAAATTAGGTAAATTTGTATTGAAATACATACACAAAATACACATAAAATAATGTAAATTAGAATGAAAATACATAAACAAATACACTTAAAATAACGTAAATTTGTATAAAAAAAATATGTACAAAACACAAATAGAATAATGTAAAATCGTATCAAAATAAATACACAGAATATTAATAAAATAATGTAAACTTCTATGAAAATAAAGAAGCAAAATATCCATAAAATAACGCATTTTTTTTATAAAAATATATATACCAAAATACACATCAAAAAATTAAAATTGTAATAAAATAAATATACAAAAAACACATACAATAAGGTAAATTTGTATTGAAATAGATATGCAAAATACATATAAAACAATGTAAATTTGTTTCAAAATATATATACGAACACACATAAAATAACGTAGATTTCTATAAAAATATATATACAAAATACACATAAAATGAAGTAAATACGTATAAAAAAATGTATACAAAAAACACATAAAATAATGTAAATTCGTATCAAAATAAATAAACAAAATACCAATAAAAGAATGTGTATTTGTATAAATATAAATATACAAAATACACATAAAATAACGTAAATTTATATAAAACTATAAACAAAAATACACAGAAGTAATTAAATTTGTATGAAAATATATACAAAATACACACAAAATAAGCTAAATTTGAATTGAAATATATATACAAAATACATGAAATAAAGTAAATTTGAATCAAAATATTTATACAAATACACATATAATAACGTAAATTTGTATGAAAATATATAAACAAAATACACATTAAATAATGTAAATACGTATAAAAAAATATGTACTAAATACACATATAATCATGTAATTCGTATCAAAATAAATAAACAAAATACCAATAAAATAATATAAATTTGTATGAGTAAACGTGTATGTTGCATATTTTTTCAATACAAATTTACCTTATTATATACGCATTTTGGATATTAATTTTAATACAAATTTAATTATTCGATGTGTATTTTTGTATCTGTATTTTTATAAACATATGCTTTATTTTTTGGGTATTTTGCATCTTTATTTTCATACAAATTTACATTATTTTATTGATATTCTGCTCTTTCATTTTGACACGAATTGACATTATTCTATGTGTATTTTGTATATATTTTTCATACAAATTTACGTTATTTTATTTGTATTTGTTTATATATTTTGACACAAATTTACAATATTTTATGGGTATTTTGTATATACATTTCAAAAGAAAATTACCTAGTTTTATGTGTATTTTGTATATCTATTTTCATACAAACTCAAATTATTTCTATGTATTTTTTTATATATTTTAATACAAATTTTAGTTATGTTATGTGTATTTTGTAAATTTAGATTCATTCAAATATATATTATTTTATTGGTGTTTTGTTGATTTATATTGATACGAATTTACATTATTTTATATGTACTTTGTATATATATTTTTATACGCTTTTACATTATTTAATATTTATTTTGAATATATATTTTTATACAAATTCATGGTATTTTATGTGTATTTGTATATATTTTTTTATAAATTTACATTATATTATGTGTATTTTGTACATATATTTTTTTTACAAATTTACCTTATTTTATGTTTATTTTGAATGTGTATTTTCTATATTTATATTTATCCAAATACACATTCTTTTATTGGTATTTTGTTTATTTATTTTAATTCGAATTTACATTATTTTTTATACGTATTTACTTAATTTTATGTGTATATGTATATTTTATAGAAATCTACGCTTTTTATTTTTATTCGTATATATATTTTTAAACAAATTTAAAATGTATTATATGTATTTGTGCATATCTCTTTCAATACAAATTTACCTTATTGTATGTGCATTTTGTATATTTATTTCAATGCAAATTTAAATATTTTATGTGTTTTTTGGTATATATATTTTTATAAGATTACGAAAATTTGAATAAAAATATATACAAAAAAACAAAAAAATATATTTCAATTTGTATGAAAATAGATATACAAAACACACATATAATTAGTTAAATTTGTATTTAAATACATATACAAAATACACATAAAATAATGTAAATTTGTATGAAATGAAAACAAATTCACATAAAATTCGCGTAAAAATAAATAAAGAAAATATCAATAAAAGAATGTGTATTTGTATGAAAATAGATATACAAAATACACATAAAATAACCTAAATTTGTATCAAACCCTATACAAAAATAAACAACAATATTTTAAATTTGTATGAAAATAAATATACAAAATACACATAAAATTAGGTAAATTTGTATTGAAATACATACACAAAATACACATAAAATAATGTAAATTTGAATGGAAATACATAAACAAATACACTTAAAATAACGTAAATTTGTATAAAAAAATATGTACAAAACACAAATAGAATAATGTAAAATCGTATCAAAATAAATACACAGAATATTAATAAAATAATGTAAATTTGTATGAAAATAAAAGCAAAATACCCATAAAATAACGCATTTGTAAAAATATATACCTAAATACACATCAAAAATTAAATTTGTATTAAAATAAATATACAAAAAACACATACAATAAGGTAAATTTGTATTGAAATAGATATGCAAAATACATATAAAACAATGTAAATTTGTTTCAAAATATATATACGAATACACATAAAATAACGTAGATTTCTATAAAAATATATATACAAAATACATTTTATGTATTGTATGTATTGAAAGAGATATTTTATGTATTGAAAGAGATATTCAATAATACATATAAAACAATGTACATCTGTTTCAAAATATATATACGAATACACATAAAATAAAAGATTTCTATAGAAATATATATACAAAATACATATGAAATTATGTAAATACGTATAAATATATATATACAAAATACATATCAAATAATGTAAATTCGTGTCAAAATAAATAAACAAAATATCATGAAAAGAATGTGTATTTGTATGAAAATAGATAATAGATAATAAATTTGTATAAAATATATATGCAAGATACACATTAAATAATGTAAATATGTATAAAAAGTATATACAAAAAACAAATAGAATAATGTAACATCGTATCAAAATAAATACACCGAATATTAATAAAATAATGTAAATTTGTATGAAAATAAAGATGCAAAATTCCCATAAAATAGCGCATTTCTTATAAAAATATATATACCAAAATACACATAAAATATTTAAATTTGCATTGAAATAAATATACAAAATGCACATACAATAAGGTAAATTTGTATTGAAAGAGATATGCAAAAATACATATAAAACAATGTAAATTTGTTTCAAAATATATATACGAATACAAATAAAAAAACGTAGATTTCTATAAAAATATATATACAAAATACACATAAAATTAAGTAAATACGTATAGAAAAATGTATACAAAATACACATAAATTAATGTGATTTCGAATTAAAATAAATGTAAATTTGAATGAAAATATAAAAACAAATACACTTAAAATAACGTAAATTTGTATAAAATATATATGCAAGATACACATTAAATAATGTAAATGTGTATAAAAAAATATATACAAAAAACAAATAGAATAATGTAAAATCGTATCAAAATAAATACACAGAATATCAATAAAATAATGTAAATTTGTATGAAAATAAAGATGCAAAATTCCCAAAAATTATCGCATTTTTTATAAAAATATATATACCAAAATACACATAAAATATTTAAATTTGTATTGAAATAAATATACAAAATGCATATACAGTAAGGTAAATTTGTATTAAAAGAGATATTCAAAAACACATATAAAACAATGTAAATTTGTTTCAAAATATATATACGAATACACATAAAATAAAGTAGATTTCCCTATAAATATATATACAAAATACATATGAAATTATGTAAATACGTATAAAAATATATATACAAAATACATATCAAATAATGTAAATTCGTGTCAAAATAAATAAACAAAATATCATTAAAAGAATGTGTATTTGTATGAAAATAGATAATAGATAATAAATTTGTATAAAATATATATGCAAGATACACATTAAATAATGTAAATATGTATAAAAAAGTATATACAAAAAACAAATAGAATAATGTAAAATCGTATCAAAATAAATACACCGAATATTAATAAAATAATGTAAATTTGTATGAAAATAAAGATGCAAAATTCCCATAAAATAGCGCATTTCTTATAAAAATATATATACCAAAATACACATAATATATTTAAATTTGTATTGAAATAAATATACAAAATGCACATACAATAAGGTAAATTTGTATTGAAAGAGATATGCAAAAATACATATAAAACAATGTAAATTTGTTTCAAAATATATATGCGAATACAAATAAAAAAACGTAGATTTCTATAAAAATATATATACAAAATACACATAAAATTAAGTAAATACGTATAAAAAATGTATACAAAATACACATAAAATAATGTAAATTCGAATTAAAATAAATAAACAAAATACCAATAAAAGAATGTGTATTTGGATAAATATAAATATACTAAATACACATGCAAAATAAACATAAAATAAGTAGATTTGTAATAAAATATATGTACAAAATACACATAAAATAATGTAAATTTATATGAAAATATATATACAAATACACATAAAATACCATGAATCTGTATAAAAATATATATTCAAAATAAATATTAAATAATGTAAAAGCGTATAAAAATATATATACAAAGTACATATAAAATGAAAATGAAGATGCAAAATACCTATAAAATAACGCATTTTTTATAAAATTATTGATATAAAATACACATAAAATATTTGAACTTGTATTAAAATAAATATACAAAATGCACATACAATAAGGTAAATTTGTATTGAAATAGATATGCAAAATACATATAAAATAATGTAAATTTGTTTAAAAATATATATACGAATACACATAAAATAACGTAGATTTCTATAAAAATACATATACAAAATACACATAAAATTAAGTAAGTACGTATAAAAAAATGTATACAAAATACACATAAAATAATGTAAATTCGTATAAATGTAAATAAACAATATTCCAATAAAAGAATGTGTATTTGTATAAATATAAATATACAAAATGCACATAAAATAACGTAAATTTATATAAAACTATATACATAAAATAACGCAAATTTCTATAAAAATATATGTACAAAATTGAACATTAAATAAATTTGCATAAAAATATATATACAAAACACACATTAGATAATGTAAATGAGTATAAAAATATGTATACAAAATACCTATGAAATAATCTAAATTCGTATCGAATTAAATTAAGAAATACTAATAAAATAATGTAATTTTGGATGAAAATATATATACAAAATACACATAAAATAACCTAAATACAAATACAAATATACACATAAAATAATTTAAAATTGAATGAAATAAATATACAAAATAAACATAAAATAAGGTAAATTTGTAATGAAATATATGAAAAAATACACATAAAATAATATAAATTTGTATGAAAATATATATACAAATACACATTAAATAACATGAATTTATATAAAATTTGTATCAAAATATATACTTATACACATAAAATATCGTAATTTTTTATGAAAATGTATATACAAAATACACATAAAATAATTTAAATAATTATAAAAATATATATAAAAAAAAAAAATAAAATAATTTAAATATTTATTAAAATATATAAAAAAATAAAAATAAAATAATTTAAATTTTTATAAAATATATATCATAAAATAATGTAAATTCGTATCAAAATAAATAAACAAAATACCAATAAAAGAATGTGTATTTGTATGAATATAAATATACAAAATACACATAAAATAACGTAAATTTATATATAACTTTTTACAAAAATACATATAAAGTAATTAAATTTGTATGAAAATTATACAAAATACACACGAAATAAAGAAAATTTGAATTGAAATATATATACAAAATACATGAAATAAAGTAAATTTGTATCAAAATATTTATACAAATACACATATAATAACGTAAATTTGTATGAAAATATACATACAAAATAGATATACAAAATACACATATAACTAGTTAAATTTGTATTTAAATACATGTACAAAAAACATAAAATAATGTAGATTTGTATGAAATGAAAACAAATACATTTTATATAAAATATATATACAAAATACACATAGAATAATGTAAAATCATACCAAATAAATACACAGAATATCAATAAAATAATGTAAATTTGTATGAAAATAAAGATGCAAAATACCCTTAAAATAAAGCCTATTTTTATAAAAATACATACACAAAAATACACATAGATTAATCAAATTTGTATTAAAATTAATATACAAAATGCACATACAATAATGTAAATTTGTATTAAAAAATATGCAAAATACACATAAAACAATGTAAATTTGTTTCAAAATATATATACGAATACTCATAAAATAACGTAGATTTCTATAGAAATATATATACAAAATACACTTGAAATAATGTAAATACGTATAAAAATATATACAAAATGCACATTAAATAATGTTAATTCGTGTCAAAATAAATAAAAAAATTATCATGAAAAGAATGTGTATTTGTATGAAAATAGATATACAAAATACACATAAAATAACCTAAATTTGTATAAAACTATATACAAAAATAAACAAAAATAATTTAAACTTGTATGAAAATAAATATACAAAAAACATAAAATTAGGTAAATTTGTATTGAAATACATATACAAAATACACATAAAATAATGTAAATTTGATTGAAAATATATAAACATATAGACTTAAAATAACGTAGATTTGTATCAAATATATATACAAAAAACACATTACATAATGTAAATATGTATAAAAAAAATATTTACAAAACACAAATAAAATAATATAAAATCGTACCAAAATAAATACAGACAATATTAATAAAATAATGTAAATTTGTATGAAAATTAAGATGCAAAATACCCATAAAATAACGCATTTTTTATAAAAATATAAATACGAAAAAACATAAAATATTTGATTTTGTATTAAAATAAATAGATATACAAAATACACATAAAATAAGCTAAATTTGAATTGAAATATATATACAAAATACATAAAATAATGTAAATTTGTATCAAAATACCTATACAAATACACATATAATAACGTAAATTTGTATAAAATATATAAACAAAATACACATTAAATAATGTAAATACGTATAAAAAAATGTAAAAAATACACAAATAATCATGTAATTCGTATCAAAATAAATAGACAAAATACCAATAAAATAATGTAAATTTCTATGAGAAAACATATACAAAATACACATCAATAACGCAAATATCAATAAAAACATATATAATATAATATATTTTTATACATATTTAAAATATTTAATGTATATTTTGTATATATATATTTTATCCAAATTTACGTGATTTTATATGTATTTGTTTATATATTTTCATACAAATTTACATTATTTTATGTGAGTTTTGTATATGTATTTCAATACAAATTTGCCTAACTTTATGTGTATTTTGCATATCTATTTTCAAACAAATTTAAATTATTTTTGTGTATTTTTGTATATATTTTTAACAAATTTTAGTTATTTTATTTGTTTTTTGTATATATATTTTCTTACATATATACATTCTTTTATTGGAGTTTTGTGTATTTAATTTTTTACGAATTTACATTATTTTATGTGTATTTTGTATATATATTTTTCTACGTATTTAAACTATTTTATGTGTATTTTATATATACATTTTCATAAAAATTTACGTTATTTTATTGTGTGTATTCGTATATATTTTGAAACATTTTATACAAATTCATGTTATTTTATGTGTATTTGTATATATATTTTCATACAAATTTATATTATTTTATGTGTATTCTTACATATATTTTATTACAAATTTACCTTATTTTATGTTTATTTTGTATATTTATTTCATTCAATTTTAAATTATTTAATGTGTATATTTGTATTTGTATTTAGGTTATTTTATGTGTGTTTACTATATATATTTTCATCCAAAATTACATTATTTTATTGTTATTTTCTTAATTTAACTCGATACGAATTTAAATTATTTCATAGGTATTTTGTATAGATATTTTTATACATATTTACATTATCTATTGTGTGTTTTGTATATATTTTTTTTTGCAAACTTATTTTATGTGCATTTTTGTACATATATTTTTATAGAAACTTAAAACGTTATTTTATGTGTATTTTGTATATGTTTTCTCATACAAATTTACATTATTTAATTAGTTTTTTTGTTTATTTATTTTGATACGAATGACTTGATTATTGGTGTATTTTGTAAATATTTTTTTTATACGTATTTACATTACTTAATGTGTATTTTGTTTATAATTTTTTTTTAGAAATTTACGTTATTATATGTGTATTTGTTAAAAATATTTTGAAACGAATTTACTTTATTTTATGTATTTTGTATATATATTTCAATTCAAATTTAGCTTATTTTGTGTGTATTTTGTATATCTATTTTCATGCAAATTTAATTACTTCTGTGTATTTTTTTATATAGTTTTATACAAATTTACGTTATTTTATGTGCATTTTGTATATTTATATTTATACAAATACACATTCTCTTATTGGTATTTTGTTTATTTATATTTATACGAATTTACATTATTTTATGTGTATTTTGTTTACATTTTTGATTCGTATTTACTTAATTTTATTTGTATTTTGTATATATATATTAATATAAATCTACGTTATTTTATGTGTATTCGTATTAATATTTTGAAACAAATTTACATTGTTTTATATGTTTTTTGCATATCTATATCAATACAAATTTAACTTAATGTATGTGCATTTTGTATATTTATTTTAATACAAATTCAAATATTTTATGTGTATTTTGGTATATATAATTTTATAAAAAATGCTTTATTTTTTAGGTATTTTGCATCTTAGTTTTCATACAAATGTACATTATTTTATTAATATTCTGTGTATATATTTTGATACGATTTTATATTATACTATTTGTTTTTTGTATATATTTTTTTATACATATTTTCATTATTTAATGTGTATTTTTTATATATATTTTATACAAATTAACGTCATTTTAAGTGTATTTGTTTATATAATTTCATTCAAATTTACATTATTTTAAGTGTATTTTGTATATGTATTTCAATACAAATTTACCTAATTTTATGTGTATTTTGTATATTTATTTTCATACAAATTTAAATTATTTTTGTGTTTTTTTGTATATACATATAGAGTAAATTTCTATGAAAATATATAATCAAAATACATATAAAATTATGTAAATAAGTATAAAAATATATATATCAAATACAGCTAAAAAAATGAAAAATCGTATCAAAATAAATAAAAAAAATTCCGATAAAAGAACGTATATTTGTAGGAAAATAAATATACAAAATACACATAAAATTACGAAAATTTGAATAAAAATATATACAAAAAAACAAAAAAATAAATTTCAATTTGTATGAAAATAGATATACAAAATACACATATAATTACTTAAATTTGTATTTAAATACATGTACAAAATACACATAAAATAATGTAAATTTGTATGAAATGAAAACAAATTCACATAAAATAACGAACATTTGTATGAAATAGATATACAAAATATACATAGAATAATAAAAAAATCGTATCAAAATAAATACACAGAATATCAATAAAATAATGTAATTTTGTATGAAAATAAAGATGCAAAATACCCATAAAATAAAGCATATTTTTTTTAAAATACATATACAAGAATACACATATAATAATTAAATTTGTATTAAAATTAATATACAAAATGCACGTACAATAAGGGAAATTTGTATAGAAAAAATATACAAAATACACATAAAACAATGTATATTTGTTTCAAAATATATATACGAATACACATAAAATAACGTATATTTCTATAGAAATATATATAAAAAATACACTTGAAATGACGTAAATACGTATAAAAATATATATACACAATACACATTAAATAATGTAAATTCGCATCAAAATAAATAAACAAAATATCAATAAAAGAATGTGTATTTGTATGAAAATAGATATACAAAATACATATAAAATATTGTAAATTTGTATAAAACTCTATTAAAAAATACACAGAAATAATTTAAATTTGTATAAAAATATATATACAAAATACACATAAAACTAGTTAAATTTCTATTGAAATACATATACAAAATACACATAAAATAATGTAAATTTGAATGAAAATATATAAACAAATACGCTTAAAATAACGTAAATTTGTATGAAATATATAAAAAATACACATTAAATAATGTAAATATGTATAAAAAAATATATACAAAACACAAATAGAATAATGTAAAATAGTATCAAAATAAATACACAGAATATGAATAAAATAATGTAAATTTGTATGAAAATAAAGATGCAAAATACCCATAAAACAAAGCATTTTTTATGAAAATATATATACCAAAATACACATAAAATATTTAAATTTGTATTACAATAAATATTCAAAAAATATATAATAATGTAAATTTGTATTGAAATAGATATGCAAAATACACATAAAACAATGTAAATTTGTTTCAAAATATATATACGAATACACATAAAATAACGTAGATTTCTATAAAAATATATATACAAAATACACATAAAATGAAGTAAATACGTATAAGAAAATGTATACAAAATACACATAAAATAATGGAAATTCGTATCAAAACAAATAAACTAAATGACAATAAAAGAATGTTTACTTGTATAAATATAAATATACAAAATACACATAAAATAACGAAAAATTGTATAAAACTATATACAGAAATAAACAAAAATAATTAAATTTGTATGAAAATAGATATACAAAAGACACATAAAATAAGCTAAATTTGAATTGAAATAAATATAGAAAATACATAAAATAATGTAAATTTGTATCAAAATATATATTCAAATAAACATATATTAAAATTAATATACAAAATGCGTATATAATAAGGTAAATTTGTATTGAAAAGATATGCAACATACACGTTTACTCATACAAATTTATATTATTTTATTGGTATTTTGTTTATTTATTTTGATACGAATTACATGATTATATGTGTATTTTCTACATATTTTTTTTATACGTATTTACATTATTTAATGTGTATTTTGTTTATATATTTTCATACAAATTTACGTTATTATATGTTTATTTGTATAAATATTTTGATACAAATTTACTTTATTTCATGTATTTTGTATATATATTTCAATTCAAATTTAGCTTATTTTGTGTGTATTTTGTATATATTTTCATAACAAATTTAATTACTTCTGTGTATTTTTGTATATAGTTTTATATAAATTTACGTTATTTTATGTGTATTTTGTATATTTATATTTATACAAATACACATTCTTTTATTGGTATTTTGTTTCTTTATTTTAATACGAATTTACATTATTTTATATGTTTTTTGTATACATTTTTTTATACGTATTTACTTCATTTTATGTGTATTTTGTATATATATTTTTATAGAAATCTACGTTATTTTATGTGTATTCGTATATATATTTTGAAACAAATTTACATTGTTTTACATGTATTTGGATATCTATTTCAATACAAATTTACCTTATTCTATGTGTTTTTTGTATATTTATTTTAATACAAATTTAATTTTTTGATGTGTATTTTGGTATATATATTTTTATAAATAAAAAAAATGCGTTATTTTATGGGTATTTTGCCTCATTATTTTCATACAAATTTACATTATTTTATTAATATTCTGTGTATTTATTTTGATACTATTTTACATTATTCTATTTGTGATTTGTACATATTTATTTTTATACAAATTTACGTTATTTTTAGTGTATTTGTTTATGTATTTTCATTCAAATTTACATTATTTTATGTGTATTTTGTGTATGTATTTCAATACAAATTTACCTAATTTTATGTGTATTTTGTATATTTATTTTCATACAAATGTAAAATATTTTTGTGTATTTTTGTATATAGTTTCATACAAATTTAGGTTATTTTATGAGTATTTTGTATATCTATTTTCATACCAATACACATTCTTTTATTGAAATTTTTTTTTTTTTATTTTGACGCGAATTTTATGTGAATTTGTTTTCATTTCATACAAATTTACATTATTTTATGTGTATTTTGTACATGTATTTAAATACAAATTTAACTAATTATATGTGTATTTTGTACATCAATTTTCATACAAAATTGAAATTTATTTTTTTGTTTTTTTGTATATATTTTCATTAAAATTTTCGTAATCTTATAAAAATATATATACCAAAATACACATAATATATTTAAATTTGCATTGAAATAAATATAAAATATGCACATACAATAAGGTAAATTTGTATTGAAAGAGATATGCAAAAATACATATAAAACAATGTAAATTTGTTTCAAAATATATATACGAATACAAATAAAAAAAACGTAGATTTCTTTAAAAATATATATACAAAATACACTTAAAATTAAGTAAATACGTATAAAAAATGTATTCAAAATACACATAAAATAATGTAAATTCGAATTAAAATAAATAAACAAAATACCAATAAAAGAATGTGTATTTCGATAAATATAAATATACAAAATACACATACAAAATAAACATAAAATAAGGTGGATTTATAAAAAAATATATGTACAAAATACACATAAAATAATGTAAATTTCTATAAAAATGTATATACAAATACACATAAAATACCATGAATTTGTATAAAAATATATATTCAAAATAAATATTATATTATGTAAAAGCGTATAAAAATATATATACAAAGTACATATAAAATAATGTAAATTCGTATCAATATAAATCAACAAAACACCAATAAAATAATATATATTTTAATGAAAATAAATTTACAAAATACACATAACATAACTAAAATTTGTATTAAAATATATACAAAAATACATAGAAATAATTTGAGTTAGTATGAAAATAGATATATAAAATACACATAAAACTAGGTAAAATAGGTATATACAAAATACCCATAAAATATTGTAAATTTGTGTCAAAATATATAAACAAATACACATAAAATAACGTAAATTTGTATGAAAAATATATACAAAATACACATAGAATAATGTCAATTCGTATCAAAATGAATGAGCAGAATATCAATAAAATAATGTAAATTTGTATGAAAATAAAGATGCAAAATACCCAAAAAATAAAGCATATGTTTATAAAAATACAGATACAAAAATACACATCGAATAATTAAATTTGTATTAAAATTAATATACAAAATGCGTATATAATAAGGTAAATTTGTATTGAAAAAATATGCAACATACACGTTTACTCATACAAATTTATATTATTTTTTTGGTATTTTGTTTATTTATTTTGATACGAATTACATGATTATATGTGTATTTTGTACATATTTTTAAACATAAAATAACGTAAATTTGTATGAAAAATATATACAAAATACACATAGAATAATGTCAATTCGTATCAAAATGAATGAGCAGAATATCAATAAAATAATGTAAATTTGTATGAAAATAAAGATGCAAAATACCCAAGAAATAAAGCATATGTTTATAAAAATACAGATACAAAAATACACATCGAATAATTAAATTTGTATTAAAATTAATATACAAAATGCGTATATAATAAGGTAAATTTGTATTGAAAAAATATGCAACATACACGTTTACTCATACAAATTATATTATTTTATTGGTATTTTGTTTATTTATTTTGATACGAATTACATGTGTTTCAATACAAATTTACCTAATTTTATGTGTATTTTGTATATTTATTTTCATACAAATTTAAAATATTTTTGTGTTTTTTTGTACATAGTTTGATACAAATTTAGGTTATTTTATGTGTATTTTGTATATCTATTTTCATACAAATACACATTCTTTTACTGAGATTTTGTTTATTTATTTTGACGCGAATTTACATTATTTAATGAGTATTTTGTATATATATTTTTATACGTATTTACATCATTTCATGTGTATTTTGTATAGTTTTAAACAAATTTATATTATTTAATGTGTATTTTGTATATATATATTTATACAAATACACATTCTTTTATTGGTATTTTGTTTATTTATTAAAAATAATTTGTATAAAACTACATACAAAAATACACAAAAATAATTTAAATTTGTTTGAAAAGAAATATACAAAATACACATAAAATTAGGTAAATTTGTATTGAAATACATATTCAAAATACACATCAAATAATGTAAATTTGAATGAAAATATATAAACAAATACACTTAAAATAACGTAAATTTGTGTAAAATATATATGCAAGATACATTTAAATAATGTAAATGTGTATAAAAAATATATATACCAAAAACAAAGAGAATAATGCAAAATCGTATCAAAATAAATACACAGAATATCAGTAAAATAATGTAAATTTGTATGAAAATAGAGATACAAAATTCCCAAAAATTATCGCATTTTTTATAAAAATATATTTACCAAAATACACATAAAATATTTAAATTTGTATTGAAATAAATATACAAAATGCATATACAATAAGGTAAATTTGTATTGAAAAAGATATGCAAAAATTACATGTAAAACAATGTAAATTTGTTTCAAAATATATATACGAATACAAATAAAAAAACGTAGATTTCTATAAAAATATTTATACAAAATACACTTAAAATTAAGTAAATACGTATAAAAAAATGTATACAAATTACACATAAAATAATGTAAATTCGAATTAAAATAAATAAACAAAATACCAATAAAAGAATGTGTATTTGGATAAATATAAATATACAAAATACACATACAAAATAAACATAAAATAAGGTAGATTTGTAATAAAATATATGTACAAAATACACATAAAATAATGTAAATTTATATGAAAATATATACAAATACACATAAAATACCATGAGTTTGTATAAAATATATATTCAAAATAAATATTAAATAATGGAAAAGTTTATAAAATATATATACAATGTACATATAAAATAATGTAAATTGTATCAATATAAATCAACAAAACACCAATAAAATAATATATTTGAATGAAAATAAATTTACAAAATACACATAATATAACTAAATTTGTATTAAAATATATACAAAATACATAGAAATAATTTGAGTTTGTATGAAAATAGATATACAAATACACATAAAACTAGGTAAATTTCTTTTGAAATATATATGCAAAATACCCATAAAATATTGTAAATTTATGTCAAAATATATAAATATATATACAAAATAACGTAGATTTATTAAAATATATACAAAATACACATAGAATAATGTCAATTCGTATCAAAATGAATGAGCAGAATATCAATAAAATAATGTAAATTTGTATGAAAATAAAGATGCAAAATACCCAAAAAATAAAGCATATGTTTATAAAAATACAGATACAAAAATACACATCGAATAATTAAATTGGTATTAAAATTAATATACAAAATGCGTATATAATAAGGTAAATTTGTATTGAAAAAATATGCAACATACACGTTTACTCATACAAATTCATATTATTTTATTGGTATTTTGATTATTTATTTTGATACGAATTACATGATTATATGTGTATTTTGTACATATTTCTTATACGTATTTACATTATTTAATGTGTATTTTGTTTATATATTTTCATACAAATTTACGTTATTATATGTGTATTTGTATAAATATTTTGATACAAATTTACTTTATTTCATGTATTTTGTATATATATTTCAATTCAAATTTAGCCTATTTTGTGAGTATTTTGTATATATTTTCATACAAATTTAATTATTTCTGTGTATTTTTGTATATAGTTTTATATAAATTTACGTTATTTTATGTGTATTTTGTATATTTATATTTATACAAATACACATTCTTTTATTGGTATTTTGTTTATTTATTTTGATACGAATTTACATTATTTTATGTGTTTTTTGTATACATTTTTTTATACGTATTTACTTAATTTTATGTGTATTTTGTATATATATTTTTATAGAAATCTACGTTATTTTATGTGTATTCGTATATATATTTTGAAACAAATTTACATTGTTTTATATGTATTTTGCATATCTATTTCAATACAAATTTACCTTATTGTATGTGTTTTTTGTATATTTATTTTAATACAAATTTATTTTTTTTATGTGTATTTTGGCATATATATTTTTATAAAAAAAAATGCGTTATTTTATGTGTATTTTGCTTCTTTATTTTCATACAAGTTTACATTATTTTATTAATATTCTGTGTATTTATTTTGATACGATTTTACATTATTCTATTTGTTTTGTACATATTTTTTTATACAAATTTACATTATTTTAAGTGTATTTGTTTATGTATTTTCATTCAAATTTACATTATTTTATGTGTATTTTGTGTATGTATTTCAATACAAATTTACCTAATTTTATGTGTATTTTGTATATTTATTTTCATACAAATTTAAAATATTTTTGTGTATTTTTGTATATAGTTTGAAACAAATTTAGGTTATTTTATGTGTATTTTGTATATCTATTTTCATACAAATACACATTCTTTTATTGATATTATATTTATTTATTTTGACGCGAATTTACATTATTTAATGTGTATTTTGTATATATATTTTTATACGTATTTACATCATTTCATGTGTATTTTGTATAGTTTTAAACAAATTTATGTTATTTAATGTGTATTTTGTATATATATATTTATACAAATACACATTCTTTTATTGGTATTTTGTTTATTTATTTTGATACTAATTTACATTATTTTATGTGTATTTTGTATACATTTTTTATACGTATTTACTTAATTTTATGTGTATTTTGTATATATATTTTTATAGAAATCTACCTTATTTCATGTGTATTCGTATATATATTTTGAAACAAATTTACATTGTTTTATATGTATTTTGCATATCTATTTCAATACAAATTTACCTTATTGTATGTGTTTTTTGTATATTTATTTTAATACAAATTAATTTTTTTATGTGTATTCTGGCATATATATTTTTATAAAAAAAAAATGCGTTATTTTATGTGTATTTTGCTTCTTTATTTTCATACAAGTTTACATTATTTTATTAATATTCTGTGTATTTATTTTGATACGATTTTACATTATTCTATTTGTTTTGTACATATTTTTTTATACAAATTTACATTATTTTAAGTGTATTTGTTTATGTATTATCATTCAAATTTACATTATTTTATGTGTATTTTGTGTATGTATTTCAATACAAATTTACCTAATTTTATGTGTATTTTGTATATTTATTTTCATACAAATTTAAAATATTTTTGTGTATTTTTGTATATAGTTTGAAACAAATTTAGGTTATTTTATGTGTATTTTGTATATCTATTTTCATACAAATACACATTCTTTTATTGATATTTTATTTATTTATTTTGACGCGAATTAACATTATTTAATGTGTGTCTTGTATATATATTTTATACGTATTTACATCATTTCATGTGTATTTTGTATAGTTTTAAACAAATTTATGTTATTTAATGTGTATTTTGTATATATATATATTTATACAAATACACATTCTTTTATTGGTATTTTGTTTATTTATTTTGATACTAATTTACATTATTTTATGTGTATTTTGTATACATTTTTTATACGTATTTACTTAATTTTATGTGTATTTTGTATATATATTTTTATAGAAATCTACCTTATTTCATGTGTATTCGTATATATATTTTTAAACAAATTTACATTGCTTATATGTATTTTGCATATCTATTTTTGTGTATTCTGTATTTATTTTTGTTATACATGGAATAATGTAAAATCGTATCAAAATAGGTGCACAGAATATCAATAAAATAATTTAAATTTATATGAAAATAAAGATGCAAAATACCCATAAGATAAAGCATATTTTTTTTTAAAAATACATATACAAAAATACACATAGAATAATTAAATTTGTATTAAAATTAATATACAAAATGGACACATACAAAAAGGTAGATTTGTATTGAAAAAAAAAAACGCAAAATACAAATAAAACTGTGTAAATTTGTTTCAAAATATATATACGAATACATTTAAAATAACGTAGATTTCTATAGAAATATATATACAAAATACACATGAAATTATGTAAATACGTATAAAAATATATATATAAAATACATATTAAGTAATGTAAATTCGTGACAAAATAAATAAACAAAATATCATGAAAAGAATGTGTATTTGTATGAAAATAAATAATAGATAATAAATTTGTATGTAATATATATGCAAGATACACATTAAATAATGTAAATATGTATAAAAAAATATATACAAAAAAGAAATAGAATAATGTAAAATCGTATCAAAATAAATACACCGAATATTAATAAAATAATGTAAATAAAGATGCAAAATTCCCATCAAATAGCGCATTTCTTATAAAAATATACATACCAAAATACACATAAAATATTTAAATTTGTATTGAAATAAATATACAAAATGCACATACAATAAGGTAAACTTCTGTTGAAAGAGATATGCAAAAATACATATAAAAAAATACATATAAAAATATATATACAAAATTCACATAAAATTAGGTAAATACATATGAAAAAATGTAAACAAAATACACATAAAATAATATAAATTCGAAACAAAATAAATAAACAAAATACCAATAAAAGAATGTGTATTTGTTCTGTGTATTTTTGTATATAGTTTTATAGAAAATTTACGATATTTTATGTGTATTTTGTATATTTATATTTATACAAATACACATTCTTTTACTGGTATTTTGTTTATTTATTTTGATACGATTTTTATGTGTATTTTGTATTCATTTTTTTATACGTATTTACTTCATTTTATGTGTATTTTGTATATATTTTTATAGAAATCAACGTTATTTTATTTGTATTCGTATATATATTTTGAAATAAATTTACATTGTTTTATATGTATTTTGCATATCTATTTCAATACAAATTTACCTTACAGTATTTGCATTTTTTATATTTATTTTAATACAAATTTTAATATTTTATGTGTATTTTGGTATATATATTTTTAAAAAAAATGCGTTATTTTATGGCTGTTTTGCGTCTTTATTTTCATACAAATTTACATTATTTAATTAATATTCTGTGTATTTATTTTGATACGATTTTACATTATTCTATTTGTGTTTTGTATATATTTTTTTATACATATTTACATTATATAATTAGTATTTTGTATATATATTTGATACAAATTTACGTTATTTTAAGTGTATATGTTTATATATTTTCATTCAAATTTCCATTATTTTATGTGTATTTTGTATATGTATTTCAATACAAATTTACCTAATTTTATGTGTATTTTGTATATTTATTTTCATACAAATTTAAATTATTTTTGTGTATTTTTGTATATAGTTTTATACAAACTTAGGTTATTTTATGAGTATTTTGTATATCTATTTTCATACAAATACACATTCTTTTATTGATATTTTGTTTATTTATTTTGACGAGAATTTAAATTATTTAATGTGCATTTTGTATATATATATTTTTATACGTATTTACATCATTTCATGTGTATGTTGTATATATATTTCTATAGAAATCTACGTTATTTTACGTGTATTCGTATATAGATTTTTAAACAAATTTACGCTTTGATGTGCATTTTGTATATTTTTTCAATACAAATTTACCTTATTGTACGTGCATTTTGTATATTAATTTTAATACAAATTTAATTATTCTATGTGTATTTTTGTATATGTTTTTTTAAATAAATATGCTTTATGTTATGGGTATTTTGCATCTTTATTTTCATACAAAATTACATTATTTTATTGATATTCTGTGTATTTACTTTGATACGATTTTACATTATTCTATGTGTATTTTGTATATATTTTTCATTTAATTTATTTTATTTTATGTGTATTTTGTGTATCTATTTATTTTAATACAAAATCAAATATTTTATGTTTTTTTCGTATATATATTTTTATAAAAAATGTGTTATTTTATGGGTATTTTGCATTTTAATTTTCATACAAATTTACATTATTTTATTAATATTTTCTGTATTTATTTTCATACGATTTTACATTATTTTGTTTGTGTTTTGTATATATTTTTTTTATACATATTTACATAATTTAATGTGTTTTTTGTATATATATTTGATACAAATTTACGTTATTTTAAGTCTATATGTTTATATATTTTCATTCAAATTTACATTATTTTATGTGTATTTCGTATATGTATTTCAATACAAATTTACCTAATTTTATATGTTTTTTGTATATTTATTTTCATACAAGTTTAAATTATTTTTGTGTATTTTTTTAAAGTTTTATACAAATTTAGGTTATTTTATGTGTATTTTGTATATCTATTTTCATACAAATACACATTCTTTTCATGATATTTTGTTTATTTATTTTGACACGAATTACCATTATTTAATGTGTATTTTGTATATATATTTTTATACGTATTTAGATTATTTGAAGTGTATTTTGTATATATATTTCTATAGAAATCTGCGTTATTTTATGTGTATTCGTATATATATTTTGAAACAAATTTACATTGTTTTATGTGTATTTTGCATATTTTTTCAATACAAATTAACCTTATTGTATGTGCATTTTGTATATTAATTTTAATACAAATTTGATTAATCTATGTGTATTTTTGTATATGTATTTTTATAAAAATATGTTTTTTTTTATGGGTATTTTGCATCTTTATTTTCATACAAATTTACATTATTTTATTGATATTCTGTGTATTTATTTTAATATGATTTTACATTATTCTATGTGTATTTCGTATATAAATTATGTATAAAATGTATTTTTTTCATTTCATACAAATCTACATTATTTTATGTATTTTTTGTACATGTATACACATAAAATATTTAAATTTGTATTGAAATAAATATACAAAATGCACATACAATAAGGTAAACTTCTATTGAAAGAGATATGCAAAAACACATATAAAACAATGTAAATTTGTTTCAAAATATATATACGAATACACATAAAATAACGTAGATTTCTATAAAAATATATATACAAAATACACATAAAATTAAGTAAATACGTATAAAAAAATGTAAACAAAATACACATAAAATAATGTAAACTCGAAACAAAATAAATAAACAAAATACCAATAAAAGAATGTGTATTTCTATAAATATAAATGTACAAAATACACATACAAAATAAACATAAAATAAGGTAAATTTTTAATGAAATATATGTACAAAATACACATAAAATAATGTAAATTTATATGAAAATATATATACAAATACACATAAAATACCATGAATTTGTATAAGATTATATATTCAAAATAAATATTAAATAATGTAAATGCGTATAAAAATATATATACAAAGTACATATAAAATAATGTAAATTCGTATCAATATAAATCAACAAAATACCAATAAAATAATATATATTTGAATGAAAATAGATTAACAAAATACACATAACATAACTAAAATTTGAATTGAAATATATACAAAAATACATAAAAATAATTTGAGTTTGTATGAAAATAGATATTCAAAATACATATAAAACTAGGTAAATTTCTTTTGAAATATATATACAAAATACCCATAAAATATTGTAAATTTGTGTCAAAATATATAAACAAATACACATAAAATAACTTAAAATTACGTAAATATGTATCAAATATATATACAAAAAACACATTAAATAATGTAAATATGTATAAAAAAATATATACAAAACATAAATAAAATAATGTAAAATCGTATCAAAATAAATATAGAAAATATTAATAAAATAATATAAATTTGTATGAAAATTAAGATGCAAAATACCCATAAAATAACACATTTTTTATTAAAATATATATACGAAAAAACACAAAATATTAGATTTTGTATTAAAATAAATAGATATACATTCTTTTATTGGTATTTTGTTTATTTATTTTGTTTCGAATTTACATTATTTTATGTGTATTTTGTTTACATTTTTTTAAACGTATTTACTTAATTTTATGTGTATTTTGTATATATATTTTTATAGAAATCTACGTTATTTTATGTGTATTCGTATATATATTTTGAAACAAATTTACATTGTTTTATATGTATTTTTGCATATCTCTTTCAATAGAAGTTTACCTTATTGTATGTGCATTTTGTATATTTATTTCAATACAAATTTAAATATTTAATGTGTATTTTGGTATATATATTTTTATAAGAAATGCGCTATTTGATGGGAATTTTGTATCTTTATTTTCATACAAATTTACATTATTTTATTAATATTCGGTGTATTTATTTTGATACGATTTTACATTATTCTATTTGTTTTTTGTATATATTTTTTTATACATATTTACATTATTTAAATGTATCTTGCATATATATTACATACAAATTTCTTATCTATTATTTATTTTCATACAAATACACATTCTTTTCATGATATTTTGTTTATTTATTTTGTCACGAATTTACATTACTTAATATGTATTTTATATATATATTTGTATACGTATTTACATAATTTCATGTGTATTTTGTATATATATTTCTATAGAAATCTACGTTATTTTATGTGTATTCGTATATATATTTTGAAACAAATTTACACTGTTTTATTTGTATTTTGCGTTTTTTTTTCAATACAAATTTACCTTATTGTATGTGTGCACTTTGTATATTAATTTTAACACAAATTCAATTATTCTATGTGTATTTTTGTATATGTATTTTTAAGAAAAAATATGCTTTATCTTATGGGTATTTTGCATCTTTATTTTCATACAAATTTAAATTATTTTATTGATATTATGTGTACCTATTTTGATACGATTTTACATTATTCTATATATAACAAAAATAAATACAGAATACACAAAAATAGATATACAAAATACATATAAACAATGTAAATTTGTTTCAAAATATATATACGAATACACATGAAATAAGGTAGATTTCTATAAAAATATATATACAAAATACACATAAAATTATGTAAATACGTATAAAAAATGTATACAAAATACGCATAAAATAATGTAAATTAGTATCAAAATAAATAGTATTTTAATAAACAAATAGTATTTTATGTACGCATTTACATTATTTAGTGTGTGTTTTGTAGATATATTTTTTTGCAAATTTACTTTATTTTATGTGCATTTTTGTACATATATTTTTATAGAAATTTGCGTTATTTGTATATGTTTTCTCATACAAATTTACATTATTTTATTGCTATTTTGTTTATTTATTTTGATACGAATTACATGATTATATGTGTATTTTGTACATATTTTTTATACGTATTTACATTACTTAATGTGTATTTTGTTTATATATTTTTGAACAAATCTACGTTATTATATGTATTTGTATAAATATTTTGATACAGATTTACATTATTTTATGTATTTTGTATGTACATTTCAATTCAAAATTAGCTTATTTTAGCTGTATTTTGTATATATATTTTCATACAAATTTAATTACTTCTGTGTATTTTTGTATACAGTTTTATACAAATTTACGATATTTTATGTGTAATTTGTATATTTATATTTTTACAAACACATTTTTTTATACGTATTTACTTAATTTTATGTGTATTTTGTATATATATTTTTATTGAAATCTACGTTTTTTTTTTATTTGTATTCGTATATATATTTTGAAACAAATTTACATTGTTTTATATGTATTTTTGCATATCTCTTTCAATACAAATTTACCTTATTTTATGTGCATTTTGTGTATTTATTTCAATACAAATTTAAATATTTTATGTGTATTTTGGGATATATATATATATATATATATATATATATATATATATATATATATATATATATATATATATATATATATATATATATATATATATATATATATATATATATATATATATATATATATATATATATATATATATATATATATATATATATATATATATATATATATTTTTTTATAAGAAATGCGCTATTTTGGGAATTTTGCATCTTTTATTTTCATACAAATGTACATTATTTTATTAATATTCGGTGTATTTATTTTGATACAATTTACATTATTCTATTTGTTTTTTGTATATACTTTTTATACATATTTACATTATTTAATGAGTATCTTGCATATATTTTATACAAATTTATTATCTATTATCTATTTTATACAAATACATTCTTTTCATGATATTTTGTTCATTTCTTTTGACACGAATTTACATTATTTGATATGTATTTTGTATATATATTTTTATACGTATTTACATAATTTCATATGCATTTTGTATATATATTTCTATAGAAATCTACTTTATTTTATATGTATTCGTATATATATTTTGAAACAAATTTACATTGTTTTATATGTATTTTTGAATATCTCTTTTAATACAAATTTACCTTACTGTATATGCATTTTGTATATTTATTTCAATACAAATTTAAATATTTTATGTGTATTTTGATATATATATTTTTAAAAAAAATGCGATATTTTTTGGGAATTTTGCATCTTTATTTTCATACAAATTTACATTATTTTATTGATATTCTGTGTATTTATTTTACATTATTCTATTTGTTTTTTGTATATTTTTTTATACACATTTACATTATTTAATGTGTATCTTGCATATATATTTTATACAAATTTACTTAATTTTAAGTGTATTTGTTTTTATATTTTCATTCAAATTTACATTTATTTTAATTCGAAATTACATGATTTTATGTATTTTGTATACATTTTTATTCGTATTTACTTAATTTTATGTGTATTTTGTATATATATTTTATAGAAATCTACGTTTTTTGTTTGTATTCGTATATATATTTTGAAACAAATTTACAGTGTTTTATATGTATTTTTGCATATCTCTTTCAATACAAATTTACCTTATTGTATGTGCATTTTGTATATTTATTTCAATGCAAATTCAAAAATTTTATGTGTATTTTGGTATATATATTTTTATAAGAAATGCGCTATTTTATGGGAATTTTGCATCTTTATTTTCATACAAATTTACATTATCTTATTAATATTCGGTGTATTTATTTTGATACGATGTTGCATTATTCTATTTGTTTTTTGTATATACTTTTTTATACATATTTACATTATTTAATGTGTATCTTGCATATATATTTTATACAAATTTATTATCTATTACCTATTTTCATACAAATACACATTCTTTTCATGATATTTTGTTTATTTATTTTGACACGAATTTACATTATTTGATATGTATTTTGTATATATATTTTAATATGTATTTACATAATTTCATATGTATTTTGTATATATATTCCTATAGAAATCTACTTTATTTTCTGTGTATTCGTATATATATTTTGAAACAAATTTACATTATTTATGTATTTTTGAATATTTCTTTCATTACAAATTTACCTTACTGTATATGCATTTTGTATATTTGTTTCAATACAAATTTAAATATTTTATGTGTATTTTGGTATATATACTTTTATAAAAAATGCGATAATTTTTGACAAATACACATTCTTTTCATGATATTTTGTTTATTTATTTTGACACGAATTTACATTATTTGATATGTATTTTGTATATATATTTTTATACGTATTTACATTATTTCATATGTATTTTGTATATATATTTCTATAGAAATCTACTTTATTTTATGTGTATTCGTATATATATTTTGAAACAAATTTACATTGTTTTATATGTATTTTTGAATATCTTTCAATACAAATTTACCTTACTGTATATGCATTTTGTATATTTATTTCAATACAAATTTAAATATTTTATGTGTATTTTGGTAAATATATTTTTATTAAAAATGCGATAATTTTTGTGAATTTTGTATCTTTATTTTGATACAAATTTACATTATTTGATTGATATTCTGTGTATTTATTTTGATACGATTTTACATTATTCTATTTGTTTTTTGTATATATATATTTTTTATACACATTTACATTACTTAATGTGTATCTTGCATATATAATTTATACAAATTTACGTTATTTTAAGTGTATTTCTTTATATATTTTCATTCAAATTTACATTATTTGATGTGTATTTTGTATATGTATTTCTATACAAATTTACCTAATTTTATGTGTATTTTGTTTATTTCTTTTCAAACAAATTTAAATTATTTTTGTGTATTTTTGTATATTGTTTTATACAAATTTAGGTTATTTTATGTACGCATTTACATTATTTAGTGTGTGTTTTATATATATATTTTTTTGTAAATTTACTTTATTTTATGTGCATTTTTGTACATATATTTTTATGGAAATTTGCGTTATTTGTATATGTTTTCTCATACTAATTTACATTATTTTATTGCTATTTTGTTTATTTATTTTGATACGAATTACATGATTATATGTGTATTTTGTACATATTTTTTATACGTATTTACATTACTTAATGTGTATTTTGTTTATATATTTTTAAACAAATCTACGTTATTATATGTATTTGTATAAATATTTTGATACAGATTTACATTATTTTATGTATTTTGTATGTACATTTCAATTCAAATTTAGCTTATTTTAGCTGTATTTTTTATATATATTTTCATACAAATTTAATTACTTCTGTGTATTTTTGTATATAGTTTTATACAAATTTACGATATTTTATGTGTATTTTGTATATTTATATTTTTACAAATACACATTCTTTACTAATTTTGTTTATTTATTTTGATTTTTATGTATTTTTTGTATTCATTTTTTTATACGTATTTACTTCATTTTATGTGTATTTTGTACATATTTTTATAGAAATCTACGTTATTTTATGTGTATTCGTATATATATTTTGAAACAAATTTACATTGTTTTATATGTATTTTGCATATCTATTTCAATACAAATTTGCAAATTTACTTTATTTTATGTGCATTTGTATATGTTTTCTCATACAAATTTACATTATTTTATTGCTATTTTGTTTATTTATTTTGATACAAATGAAAATAGATATACAAATATACATAAAATAAATTAAATTTGTATTGAAATATATATACAAAATACATAAAATAATGTAAATTTGCATCAAAATATTTTAACAGATGCGCATATAATAACGTAAATTTGTTTTAAAATATACAAAAATACACATTAAATAATGTAAATATGTAAAAAAAAATATATACAAAACACAAATAGAATAATGTAAAATCGTATCAAAATAAATGCACATTATATTAATAAAAAAATGTAAATTTGTTTGAAAAAAAAGATGCAAAATACCCATTAAATAACGCATTTTTTATAAAAATATATATTCCAAAAACACATGAAAAAATTAATTTGTATTAAAATAAATATACAAAATACACATACAATAAGGTAAATCTGTATTGAAATAGATATGCAAAATACATATAAAACAATGTAAATTTGTTTCAAAATATATATACGAATACACATAAAATAACGTAGATTTATATAAAAATATATATACAAAATACACATAAAATGAAGTAAATACGTATAAGAAAATGTATACAAAATATACATAAAATAATGTAAACTCGTATCAAAATAAATAAACAAAATACCAATAAAAGAATGTGTATTTGTATAAATATAAATATAAAATACATAAAATAACGTAAATTTGTATAAAACTATATACAAAAATACACAGAAGTAATTAAATTCGTATGAAAATGGATATACAAAATACAGATAAAATAAGCTAAATTTGAATTGAAATGTATATACAAAATACATAAAATAATGTAGATTTGTATCAAAATATTTATAAAAATACCTATAAAATAACGCATTTTTTTATTTATAAAAATATATATACCAAAATACACATCAAAAAATTAAATTTGTATTAAGATAAATATACAAAAAACATATTCAATAAGGTAAATTTGTATTGAAATAGATATGCAAAATACATATAAAACAATGTAAATTTGTTTCAAAATATATATACGAATACACATAAAATAACGTAGATTTCTATAAAAATATATATACAAAATACATATAAGAAGAAGTAAATACGTATAAAAAAATGTATACAAAATACACATAAAATAATGTAAATTCGTATCAAAATAAATATACAAAATACCAATAAAAGAATGTGTATTTGTATAAATATAAATATACAAAATACACATAAAATAACGTAAATTTATATAAAACTATATACAAAAAAACACAGAAGTATTTTAATTTGTATGAAAATAGATATACAAAATAAGGTAAATTCGTTACAAATTCAATAAACAAAATTCAGATAAAAGAACGTATATTTGTAGAAAAAATAAATATACAAAATACACATTAAATAACGAAAATTTGTATGAAAATATATAAAAAAATAAACAAAAATAATTTCAATTTGTATGAAATAGATACAACATACACATGTATTTTGGATATCTATATTCACACAAATTTAATTACTTTTGTGTATTTTTGCATATAGTTTTATATAAATTTACGTTATTTTATTTGTATTTTGTTAATTTATATATATATACAATACACTTTCTTTTATTAGTATTTTGTTTATTTATTTTGATACAAGTTTACATTATTTTATGTGTATTTTGTATACCTTTTTTTATACGTATTTACTTCTTTTTATGTGTATTTTGTATATTTATTTTCATAGAAATCTACGTTATTTTATGTGTATTCGTATATATATTTTTAAAATTTTTTACATGGTTTTATATGTATTTTGCATATCTATTTCAATACAAATTTACCTTATTGTATGTGCATTTTGTATATTTATTTTAATATAAATTCAAATATTTTATGAGTGTTTGCTATATATAATTTAAAAAAAAATGCGTTATTTTATGGGTATTTTGCATCTTAATTTTCATACAAATTTACATTATTTTATTAATATTCTGTGTATTTATTTTGATACGATTTTATATTATTCTATTTGTGTTTTGTATATATTCTTTTATACATATTTACATTATTTAATGTATATTTTTTATATATATTTTATACAAATTTACGTTATTTTAAGTGTATTTGTTTATATATTTTCATTCAAATTTACATTATTTTATGTGTATTTTGTAAATGTATTTCAATACAAATTTACCTAATTTTATGTGTATTTTGTATATTTATTTTCATACAAATTAAAATTATTTTTGTGTATTTTTGTATATAGTTTTATACAAATTTAGGTGATTTTATGTGTATATTGTATATCTATTTTCATACAAATACACATTCTTTTATTGATATTTTGTTCATTTACATTGACGCGAGTTTACATTATTTAATGTGCATTTTATATATATATATATATATATATATATATATATATATATATATATATATATATATATATATATATATATATATATATATATATATATATATATATATATATATATATATATATATATATATATATATATATATATATATATATATATATATATATATATATATATATATATATATATATTATATATATACATCATTTGAAGTGTATTTTGTATATATATTTCTATAGAAGTCTACGTTGATTTATGAGTATTCGTATATAGATTTTGAAATAAATTTACACTTTTATGTGTATTTTGCATATTTTTCAATACAAATTTCCCTTATTGTATATGCATTTTGTATATTAATTTTAATACAAATTTAATTATGCTATGTGTATTTTGTATATGTATTTATAAAAATATGCTTTATCTTATGGGTATTTTGCATTTTTATTTTCATACAAATTTACATTATTTTATTTATATATATATATTTTTTTAAACAATTTTACATTATTCTATGTGTATTTTGTATATCTATTTTCATACGTATTCACTTAATTTTATGTGTATTTTGTATATATATTTTTATAGAAATCTACGTTATTTTGTGTATTCGTATATATATTTTCAAACAAATTTACATTGTTTTATATGTATTTTTGCATATCTCTTTCAATACAAATTTACCTTATTGTATGTGCATTTTGTATGTTTATTTCAATACAAATTTAAATATTTTATGTGTATTTTGGTATATATTTTTATAAGAAATGCGCTATTTGATGGGAATTTTGCATCTTTATTTTCAAACAAATATACATTATTTTATTAATATTCGGTGTATTTATTTTGATACGATTTCACATTATTCTATTTTTTTGTATATATATATATTTTTTTATAAATATTTTCATTATTTAATGTGTATCTTGCATCTTTTATCGTAATTTTGTTTATTTATTTTTATACGAATTTACATTATTTTAGGTGTATTTGATATGTATATTTTTATACTTATTTATATCATTTTATTTGTGTTTTGAATATATATTTTCATAGAAATTTACTCTATTTTATGGGTATTCGTATATATATTTTGATACAAATTTAAATTATTTATGTTTATTTTGCAAATCTATTTCAATACAAATTTACCATATTGTATGTGTATTTTGTATATTTATTTTAATACAAATTTAATTATTTTATGTGTATTTTTGTAAAAATATGCGTTATTATTTGGGTATTTTGCATCTTTATTTTCATACAAATTTACATTATTTTATTGATATTCTGTTTATTTATTTTGATACGATTTTACATTATTCTATGTGTATTTTGTATATATATTTTTATACACATTTACATTATTTAATGTATATTTTGTATATATATCTTATATAAATGTGTATTTGTTTATATATTTTCATACAAATTTACAATATTTGATGGGTAATTTGTATGTGTATTTCAATACAGATTTGCCTAATTTTATGTGTATTTTGCATATCTATTTTCAAACAAATTTAAATGATTTTTATGTAGTTTTTATATATTTTAATACAAATTTTAGTTATTTTATTTGTATTTTGTATTTATATTTTCCTACAAATATACATTCTTTTAGTGGAATTTTGTTCATTTATTTTCATAAGAATTTACATAATTTTATGTGTATTTTGTATATATATTTTTCTACGTATTTACATTATTTTATGTGTATTTTTTATATACATTTTCATAAAAATTTACGTTATTTTATTGTGTGTATTCGTATATGATTTGATACAAATTTACATTATTTTATGTTTATTTTGCATATCTATTTCAATATAGATTTACCTTATTGTATGTGTATTTTGTATATTTATTTTAATACAAATATAATTATTTTATATGTACTTTGTATTTATTTTCTTATACGTATTTACTTCATTTAATGTGTATTTTGTATATATATTTTTATTGTAATCTACGTTATTTTATGTGTATTGGTATATATATTTTGTAGGAAATTTGCATTGTTTTATATGTATTTAGCATATCTATTTCAATATAAATCTTTCTGCATTTTGTATATTTATTGTAATACAAATTTTAAAATTTTATTATTTTGGTATATATATTTTTATAAAAAGAGTTTTATATAAATTTAAAATATTTTATGTGTATTTTGTATATTTATTTTCATACAAATATACATTTTTTATTGATATTTGTTTATTTATTTTGACGCGAATTCACATTATTTAATGTGTATTGTGTATATATATTTTTATACGTATTTACGTCATTTCATGTGTATTTTGTATATATATTTCTATAGAAATATATGTTATTTTATGTGTATTCGTATATATATTTTGAAACAAATATACATTGTTTTATGTGCATTTTGCATATTTTTTCAATATAAATTTACCTTATTGTACGTGCATTTTGTATATTAATTTTAATACAAATTTAATTATTCTATGTGTATTTTTGTATATGTATTTTCATTAAAAAAATGCTTTATTTTATGGGTATTTTGCATCTTTATTTTCATACAAATTTACATTATTTTATTGATATTCTGTGTATTTATTTTGATACGATTTTATATTATTCTATTTGTGTTTTGTATATATTCTTTTATACATATTTACATTATTTAATGTGTATTTTTTATATATATTTTATACAAATTTACGTTATTTTAAGTGTATTTGTTTATATATTTTCATTCAAATTTACATTATTTTATGTGTATTTTGTAAATGTATTTCAATACAAATTTACCTAATTTTATGTGTATTTTGTATATTTATTTTCATACAAATTAAAATTATTTTTGTGTATTTTTGTATATAGTTTTATAAAAATTTAGGTGATTTTATGTGTATATTGTATATCTATTTTCATACAAATACATATTCGTTTATTGATATTTTGTTTATTTACTTTGACGCGAGTTTACATTATTTAATGTGTATTTTATATATATATATATATATATATATATATATATATATATATATATATATATATATATATATATATATATATATATATATATATATATATATATATATATATATATATATATATATATATATATATATATATATATATATATATATATATATATATATATATATATTTTTTATTCGTGTTTACATCATTTGATGTGTATTTTGTATATATATTTCTATAGAAATCTACGTTGATTTATGAGTATTCGTATATAGATTTTGAAATAAATTTACACTTATATGTGTATTTTGCATATTTTTTCAATACAAATTTACCTTATTGTATATGCATTTTGTATATTAATTTTAATACAAATTTAATTATGCTATGTGTATTTTTGTATATGTATTTTTATAAAAATATGCTTTATTTTATGGGTATTTTGCATTTTTATTTTCATACAAATTTACATTATTTTATTTATATTCTTTTTTTTTAAACAATTTTACATTATTCTATGTGTATTTTGTATATCTATTTTCATACGTATTTACTTAATTTTATGTGTATTTTGTATATATATTTTTATAGAAATCTACGTTATTTTGTGTATTCGTATATATATTTTGAAACAAATTTACATTGTTTTATATGTATTTTTGCATATCTCTTTCAATACAAATTTACCTTATTGTATGTGCATTTTGTATGTTTATTTCAATACAAATTTAAATATTTTATGTGTATTTTGGTATATATATTTTTATAAGAAATGCGCTATTTGATGGGAGTTTTGCATCTTTATTTTCAAACAAATTTACATTATTTTATTAATATTCGGTGTATTTATTTTGATACGATTTCACATTATTCTATATTTTTGTATTTATATATTTTTTTAATAAATATTTACATTATTTAATGTGTATCTTGCATCTTTTATCGTAATTTTGTTTATTTATTTTTATACGAATTTACATTATTTTAGGTGTATTTGATATGTATATTTTTATACTTATTTATATCATTTTATTTGTGTTTTGAATATATATTTTCATAGAAATTTACTCTATTTTATGGGTATTCGTATATATATTTTGATACAAATTTAAATTATTTATGTTTATTTTGCAAATCTATTTCAATACAAATTTACCATATTGTATGTGTATTTTGTATATTTATTTTAATACAAATTTAATTATTTTATGTGCATTTTTGTAAAAATATGCGTTATTATTTGGGTATTTTGCATCTTTATTTTCATACAAATTTACATTATTTTATTGATATTCTGTTTATTTATTTTGATACGATTTTACATTATTCTATGTGTATTTTGTATATATATATATATATATATATTTTTATACACATCTACATTATTTAATGTATATTTTGTATATATATTTTATATAAATGTGTATTTGTTTATATATTTTCATACAAATTTACAATATTTGATGTGTAATTTGTATGTGTATTTCAATACAGATTTGCCTAATTTTATGTGTATTTTGCATATCTATTTTCAAACAAATTTAAATGATTTTTATGTAGTTTTTATATATTTTAATACAAATTTTAGTTATTTTATTTGTATTTTGTATTTATATTTTCCTACAAATATACATTCTTTTAGTGGAATTTTGTTCATTTATTTTCATAAGAATTTACATAATTTTATGTGTATTTTGTATATATATTTTTCTACGTATTTACATTATTTTATGGGTATTTTTTATATACATTTTCATAAAAATTTACGTTATTTTATTGTGTGTATTCGTATATGATTTGATACAAATTTACATTATTTTATGTTTATTTTGCATATCTATTTCAATATAGATTTACCTTATTGTATGTGTATTTTGCAAATTTATTTTAATACAAATTTAATTATTTTATGTGTACTTTGTATACATTTTCTTATACGTATTTACTTCATTTAATGCGTAGTTTGTATATATATTTTTATAGTAATCTACGTTATTTTATGTGTATTGGTATATATATTTTGAAGCAAATTTACATTGTTTTATATGTATTTAGCATATCTATTTCAATATAAATCTACCTTATTGTACGTGCATTTTGTATATTTATTGTAATACAAATTTTAAAATTTTATTATTTTGGTATATATATTTTTATAAAAAGAGTTTTATATAAATTTAAAATATTTTATGTGTATTTTGTATATCTATTTTCATACAAATACACATTTTTTATTGATATTTGTTTATTTATTTTGACGCGAGTTCACATTATTTAATGTGTATTGTGTATGTATATATTTATACGTATTTACGTCATTTCATGTGTATTTTGTATATATATTTCTATAGAAATATATGTTATTTTATGTGTCTTCGTATATATATTTTGAAACAAATTTACATTGTTTTATGTGCATTTTGCATATTTTTTCAATATAAATTTACCTTATTGTACGTGCATTTTGTATATTAATTTTAATACAAATTTAATTATTCTATGTGTATTTTTGTATATGTATTTTCTTAAAAAAATGCTTTATTTTAAGGGTATTTTGCATCTTTATTTTCATACAAATTTACATTATTTTATTGATATTCTGTGTATTTATTTTGATACGATTTTATATTATTCTATTTGTGTTTTGTATATATTCTTTTATACATATTTACATTATTTAATGTGTATTTTTTATATATATTTTATACAAATTTACGTTATTTTAAGTGTATTTGTTTATATATTTTCATTCAAATTTACATTATTTTATGTGTATTTTGTAAATGTATTTCAATACAAATTTACCTAATTTTATGTGTATTTTGTATATTTATTTTCATACAAATTAAAATTATTTTTGTGTATTTTTGTATATAGTTTTATAAAAATTTAGGTGATTTTATGTGTATATTGTATATCTATTTTCATACAAATACACATTCTTTTATTGATATTTTGTTTATTTACTTTGACGAGTTTTTACATTATTTATATATATATATATATATATATATATATATATATATATATATATATATATATATATATATATATATATATATATATATATATATATATATATATATATATATATATATATATATATATATATATATATATATATATATATATATATATTATTCGAGTTTACATCATTTGATGTGTATTTTGAATATATATTTCTATAGAAATCTACGTTGATTTATGAGCATTCGTATATAGATTTTGAAATAAGTTTACACTTTTATGTGTATTTTGCATATTTTTTCAATACAAATTTACCTTATTGTATATGCATTTTGTATATTAATTTTAATACAAATTTAATTATGCTATGTGTATTTTTGTATATGTATTTTTATAAAAATATGCTTTATTTTATGGGTATTTTGCATTTTATTTTCACAAAGTTACATTATTTTATTTATATTCTTTTTTTTTAAACAATTTTACATTATTCTATGTGTATTTTGTATATCTATTTTCATACGTATTTACTTAATTTTATGTGTATTTTGTATATATATTTTTATAGAAATCTACGTTATTTTGTGTATTCGTATATATATTTTGAAACAAATTTACATTGTTCTATATGTATTTTTGCATATCTCTTTCAATACAAATTTACCTTATTGTATGTGCATTTTGTATGTTTATTTCAATACAAATTTAAATATTTTATGTGTATTTTGGTATATATATTTTTATAAGAAATGCGCTATTTGATGGGAATTTTGCATCTTTATTTTCAAACAAATTTACATTATTTTATTAATATTCGGTGTATTTATTTTGATACGATTTCACATTATTCTATATTTTTGTATTTATATATTTTTTTAATAAATATTTACATTATTTAATGTGTATCTTGCATCTTTTATCGTAATTTTGTTTATTTATTTTTATACGAATTTACATTATTTTAGGTGTATTTGATATGTATATTTTTATACTTATTTATATCATTTTATTTGTGTTTTGAATATATATTTTCATAGAAATTTACTCTATTTTATGGGTATTCGTATATATATTTTGATACAAATTTAAATTATTTATGTTTATTTTGCAAATCTATTTCAATACAAATTTACCATATTGTATGTGTATTTTGTATATTTATTTTAATACAAATTTAATTATTTTATGTGTATTTTTGTAAAAATATGCGTTATTATTTGGGTATTTTGCATCTTTATTTTCATACAAATTTACATTATTTTATTGATATTCTGTTTATTTATTTTGATACGATTTTACATTATTCTATTTGTATTTTGTATATATATTTTTATACACATTTACATTATTTAATGTATATTTTGTATATATATTTTATATAAATGTGTATTTGTTTATATATTTTCATACAAATTTACAATATTTGATGTGTAATTTGTATGTGTATTTCAATACAGATTTGCCTAATTTTATGTGTATTTTGCATATCTATTTTCAAACAAATTTAAATGATTTTTATGTAGTTTTTATATATTTTAATACAAATTTTAGTTATTTTATTTGTATTTTGTATTTATATTTTCCTACAAATATACATTCTTTTAGTGGAATTTTGTTCATTTATTTTCATAAGAATTTACATAATTTTATGTGTATTTTGTATATATATTTTTCTACGTATTTACATTATTTATGTGTATTTTTTATATACATTTTCAAAAAAATTTACGTTATTTTATTGTGTGTATTCGTATATGATTTGATACAAATTTACATTATTTTATGTTTATTTTGCATATCTATTTCAATATAGATTTACCTTATTGTATGTGTATTTTGCAAATTTATTTTAATACAAATTTAATTATTTTATGTGTACTTTGTATACATTTTCTTATACGTATTTACTTCATTTAAGGCGTATTTTGTATATATATTTTTATAGTAATCTACGTTATTTTATGTGTATTGGTATATATATTTTGAAGCAAATTTACATTGTTTTATATGTATTTAGCATATCTATTTCAATATAAATCTACCTTATTGTATGTGCATTTTGTATATTTATTGTAATACAAATTTTAAAATTTTATTATTTTGGTATATATATTTTTATAAAAAGAGTTTTATATAAATTTAAAATATTTTATGTGTATTTTGTATATCTATTTTCATACAAATACACATTTTTTATTGATATTTGTTTATTTATTTTGACGCGAATTCACATTATTTAATGTGTATTGTGTACATATATTTTTATACGTATTTACGTCATTTCATGTGTATTTTGTATATATATTTCTATAGAAATATATGTTATTTTATGTGTCTTCGTATATATATTTTGAACCAAATATACATTGTTTTATGTGCATTTTGCATATTTTTTCAATATAAATTTACCTTATTGTACGTGCATTTTGTATATTAATTTTAATACAAATTTAATTATTCTATGTGTATTTTTGTATATGTATTTTCATAAAAAATGCTTTTATTTATGGTATTTTGCATCTTTATTTTCATACAAATTTACATTATTTTATTGATATTCTGTGTATTTATTTTGATACGATTTTACATTATTCTATGTACATTTTGTATATATATTTCATACAAATGAACGTTATTTTATGTGAATTTGTTTTCATTTCATACAAATTTACATTATTTTATGTGTATTTTGTACATGTATTTAAATTCAAATTTAACTAATTATATGTGTATTATGTATATCTATTTTCATACAAATTGAAATTAATTTTGTGTATTTTAGTATATATTTTTATTCAAATTTTCGTAATTTTATGTGAATTTTGTATATTTATTTTCCTACAAATATACGTTCTTTTATCGAATTTTGTTTATTTATTTTGATACGAGTTTTCATTATTTTAGGTGTATTTGATATATATATTTTATACTTATTTACATAATTTTATATGTATTTTGAATATATATTTTCATAGAAATTTACTCTATTTTATGTGTATTCGTATATATTTTGATAAAATTTACATTATTTATGTGTATTTCGCATATCTATTTCAATACAAATTTTCTTTATTGTATGTGCCTTTGAATATTTATTTTGATGCAAATTTAATTATTTTATGTGTATTTTGTATATATATTTTTAAACAAATATGCGTTATTATATGGGTATTTTGCATATTTCTTTTCATACAAATTTACATTATTTTATTGATTGGCGGTTTATTTATTTTTATACGATTTTACGTTATTCTGTGTATTTTGTATATATATTTTTAGACATATTTACATTATTTAATTTATATTTTGTACATATATTTTATGGAAATTTACGTTATCTTATGTGTATTTGTTTATATATTTTCACAAATTTACATTATTTTATGTGTATTTTGTATATGTATTTCAATAAAATTTGCCTAATTTCATTTGTATTTTGCATATTTATTTTCAAACAAATTTAAATTATTTTGTGTATTTTGTATTATTTTATACAATTTTTTTTATTTATTTGTATTTGTATATATTTTCCTACACATATACATTCTTTTAGAGGAAATTTTGTTTATTTATTTTGATACAATTTATATTATTTTATGTGTATTTTGTATATATATTTTCTATGTATTTACATTATTTTATGTGTATTTTGTATATATTTTCATAAAATTTACGTAATTTTATTGTGTGTATTCGTATATATTTTGATAAAATTTCATTATTTTATGTGTTTTTGCATATCTATTTCAATGAAAATCTACCTTATTGTATGTGTATTTTGTATATTTATTTTAATACAAATTTAATTATTTTATGTGTATTTTGTATATATTTTTTTAAATATAAGATATTTTATGGGTAATTTGCATCTTTAATTATATAAATTTTTACATTACGTACATATCTTTTATACGTATTTACATTATTTAATGTGTATTTTGTTTATATATTTTTATACAAATTTACGATATTATATGTGTATTTGAATATATATTTTGATACAAATTTACATTATTTTATGTATTTTCTATATTTATTTCAATTCAAATTTAGCTTATTTTATATGTCTTTTGTATATCTTTTTTCATACAAATTTAATTATTTTTGTTTATTTTTGTATATAGTTTTATACAATATTACGTTATTTTATGTGTATTTTGTATATTTATATTTATACAAGTAAACATTCTTTTATTGGCATTTAGTTTATTTATTTTGATACGAATATACATTATTTTATGTGTATTTTGTATACATTTTGTTATACGTATTTACTTCATTTTATGTGTATTTTGTATATATATTTTATAGAAATCTACGTTATTTTATGAGTATTCGTATGTATATTTTGAAACAAATTTACATTGTTTTATATGTATTTTGCATATCTATTTCAATACAAATTTACCTTATTGTATGTGCATTTTGTATATTTATTGTAATACAAATTAAAATATTTTATGTGCATTTTGGTATATATATTTTCATAAAAAATGCGTTGTTTTATGGGTATTTTGCATCTTTATTTTCATACAAATTTACAGTATTTTATTAATATTCTGTGTATTTATTTTGATACTATTTTACATTATTATAGGTGGGTTTTGTATATATTTTTTTATACCTATTTACATGATTTAATGTGTCTTTTCTATATATATTTCATCTGTTATTTAAGTGTATTTGTTTATATATATTTTATTCAAATTTACATTATTTTATGTGTATTTGTATATGTATTTCATAGAAATTTACCTAATTTATGTGTATTTTGTATATATTTTATTCAAATTTTCGTATTTTATGTGTATTTTGTATATTATTTTCCCACAAATATACGTTCTTTTATCGGAATTTTATTAATTTATTTTGATAAAATTTATATATATATATATATTTGATATATATATATATATATATATATATATATATATATATATATATATATATATATATATATATATATATATATATATATATATATATATATATATATATATATATATATATATATATATATATATATATATATATATATATATATATATATATATATATATATATATATATATATATATATATATATATATATATATATATATATATATATATATTTATACTTATTTACATAATTTTATATGTATTTTATATATATATTTAGAAATTATATATATATATATTGATTGAATATACATGAAATAATCTAAATTGTATCGAAATAAATATATTTAGAAAATAAAAATATTTAGAAAAAAATACACATAAAATAACGTAAATACAAATAAATATATACATAAAATGATTTGAATTTGAATGAAAATAGATATAAAAATAAACTTAAAATAAGAAATTTATAATGAAATATATATACAAAATACACATAAAATAATGTAGATTTGTTTCAAAATATATATACGAATACATAAAATAACGTAGATTTTATAGAAATATATATACAAAATATACATGAAATGTTGTAAATACGTATAAAAATATATATACTAAATACATTAAATAATGTAAATTCGTGTCAAAACAAATAATTAAAATATCAATAAAAGAATGTGTATTTGTATGAAAATACATATACAAAATACACAGAAAATAACGTAAATTTGTATAAAACTATATATAAAAATACCCAAAATAAGTTAAATTTGTTTGAAAATAAATACAAGATACATAAAATTAGTAAATTTGTAAAGAAATACATACAAAATACACATAAAATAACGTAAATTTGAATGAAAATATATAAACAAATACACTTAAATTAACATAAATTTGTATAAAATATATATAAAAATACATTAAATAATGTAAATATGTATAAAAAATATATATAACAAAAACACAAATAGAAGAATTTAAAATCGTATTAAAATAAATACACAGAATGTAAATAAAATAATGTAAATTTGTATGAAAATAAAGATGCAAAATACCACATGCACATTTTTTATAAATATACAAAATACACATGAAAGGATGTAAATACGTATAAAAATATATATACAAAATACATATTAAATAATGTAAATTGTCAAAATAAATAAACAAAATGAAATAAAAGGAATGTATTTGTATGAAAATAAATATACAAAATACACATAAGATAACATAAATTTGTAGAAAACTATATAATTTAATATAATTTAAATTTGTATGAAAATAAATATACAAAATACACATAAAATTAGTTAAATTTGTATTGAAATACAAATACAAAATACACATAAAATACTGTAAATTTGAATGAAAATACATAAACAAATACACTTAAAATAACGTAAATTTGTATAAAATATATACAAAACACAAATAAAATAATGTAAAATCGTATCAAAATAAATACAGAATATTAATAAAATAATGTAAACTTGTATGAAAATAAAGAAGCAAAATACGCATAAAATAACGCTCTTTTTTTAATATATACAAAAATATATAAAAAATTTATTTGTATTAAAATAAATATACAAAATACACATACAATGAGGTAAATCTGTATTGAAATAGATATGCAAAATACATATAAAACAATGGAAATTTGTTTCAAAATATATATACGAATACATAAAATAACGTAGATTTGTATAAAAATATATATACAAAATACACGTAAAATGAAGTAAATACGTATAAAAATGTATACAAAATACATAAAATAACGTTAATTCGAATCAAAATAAATAAACAAAATACTAATAAAAGAATGTGAATTTGTATAAATATAAATATACAAAATACACATAAAATAACGTAAATTTGTATAAAACTGTATACAAAAATACACAGAAGTAATTAAACTCGTATGAAAATATATATACAAAATACAGATAAAATAAGCTAAATTTGAATTGAAATGTATATACAAAATACATAAAATAATGTAAATTTGTATCAAAATATTTATAAAAATACATATAATAACGTAAATTTGTTTAAAATATATAAACAAAATACACATTAAGTAATGTAAATACGTATAAAAAATATGTACAAAATACACATATAATCATGTAATTCGTATCAAGCTAAATAAACAAAATAGCAATAAAATAATGTAAATTTGTATGAGAAAACATATACAAATACATATAAAATCACGCTAATTTCTATAAAAATATATGTCCAAAAATGACCGTAAAATAAAATAACTTTGGATAAAAAATATATATATATATATATATATATATATATATATATATATATATATATATATATATATATATATATATATATATATATATATATATATATATATATATAACACACATTAAATATTGTATTTGGGTATAAAATAACCTAAATTTGTATAAAACTATATACAAAAATACACAAAATAATTTAAATTTGTATGAAAAGAAATATACAAAATACACATAAAATTAGGTTAATTTCTATTGAAACACATATACAAAATACATAAAATAATGTAAATTTGAAAGAAAATATATAAACAAATACACATATAATAACGTAAATTTGTATAAAATATATACAAAATAATACATTAAATAATGTAAATAGGTATAAAAATATATACAAAACACAAATAGAATAATGTAAAATCGTATCAAAATATATACACAGAATATTAATAAAATAATGTAAATTTGTATGAAAATTAAGATGCACAATACCTATAAATAACGCATTTTTTAAGATTATTGATACCAAAATACACATAAAATATTTGAATTTGTATCAAATAAATATACAAAATGCACATACAATAAGGTAAATTTGTATTGAAATAGATATGCAAAATACATATAAAATAATGTAAATTTGTTTCAAAATATATTTGCGAATACACATAAAAAAACGTAGATTTCTATAAAAATACATAAACAAAATAACCATAAATTAAGTAAATACGTATAAAAAATGTATACAAATACACATAAAATAATGTAAATTAGTATAAATATAAATAAACAATATAGCAATAAAAGAATGTGTATTTGTATAAATATAAATATACAAAATGCACATAAAATAACGTAAATTTATATAAAACTATATACATCAAATAACGCAAATTTATATAAAAATATATGTACAAAAATGAGCATAAAATAAATTTGCGTAAAAATATAAATGATTATAAAAATATGTATGCAAAATACCTATGAAATAATCTAAATTCGTATCGAATTAAATTAAGAAAATACCAATATAATAATGTAATTTTGGATGAAAATATATATACAAAATACACATAAAATAACCTAAATGCAAATACAAATATACACATAAATTAATTTAAAATTGAATGAAATAAATATACAAAATAAACATAAAATAAGGTAAATTTGTAATGAAATATATGAAAAAATACACATAAAATAACATAAATTTGTATGAAAATATATATACAAATACACATTAAATAACATGAATTTGTATAAAATTTGTATCAAAATATATACGAATACACACAATAAAATAACGTAATTTTTTATGAAAATGTATATACAAAATACACATAAAATAATGTAAATTTGTATAAAAATATATAAACAAATACACATAAAATAATTTAAATTTGGATAAAATATATATACAAAATAAACCTTAAATAAGGTAAATATGTATAAAAAATATATACAAAATACACATAGAATAATGTTAAATCGTATCAAAATAAATAAAGAGAATATCAATAAAATAATGTAAATTTGTATGAAAATAAAGCTGCAAAATATCCATATAATAACGCATATTTGCATAAAAATATATATACAAAATACATATAAAATAATTAAGTGTGTATTAAAATAAATATACAAATGCACGTATAATAAAGAAAATTTGTATTGAAATAGATATGCAAAATACACATCAATAATGTAAATTTGTATCAAAATATATATACGAATACTCATAAAATAGAGTAAATTTTCAATGAAAATATACATACAAAATAGATATACAAAATACACATATAACTAGTTAAATTTGTATTTAAATACATGTACAAAAAACACATAAAATAATGTAGATTTGTATGAAGTGAAAACAAATATATTTTATATAAAATATATATACAAAAAACACATAGAATAAGTTAAAATCATAAAAAATAAATAAACAGAATATCAATAAAATAATGTAAATTTGTATGAAAATAAAGATGCAAAATACCCATAAAATAAAGCATATTTTTATAAAAATACATACACAAAAATACATAGATTAATCAAATTTTATTAAAATTAATATACAACATGCACATAAAATAATGTAAATTTGTATTGAAAAAATATGCAAAATACACATAAAACAAAGTAAATTTTTTTCAAAATGTATATACGAATACTCATAAAATAACGTAGATTTCTATAGAAATATATATACAAAATACACTTGAAATAATGTAAATACGTATAAAAATATATACAAAATGCACATTAAATAATGTTAATTCGTGTCAAAATAAATAAAAAATATCATGAAAAGAATGTGAATTTGTATGAAAATAGATATACAAAATACACATAAAATAACCTAAATTTGTATAAAACTATATACAAAGTAAACAAAATAATTTAAACATGTATGAAAATAAATATACAAAACATAAAATTAGGTAAATTTGTATTGAAATACATACAAAATACACATAAAATAATGTATATTTGAATGAAAATATATAAACATATTGACTAAAAATTACGTAAATTTGTATCAAATATATATATAAAAAACACATTAAATAATGTAAATATGTATAAAAAAATATATACAAAACACAAATAAAATAATGTAAAATCGTATCAAAATAAATACAGAGAATATTAATCAAATAATGTAAATTTGTATGAAAATTAAGATGCAAAATACACATAAAATAATGCACTTATTATGAAAATATATACGAAAAACATAAAATATTTGATTTTGTATTAAAATAAATAGATATAAAATACACATAAAATAAGCTAAATTTGAATTGAAATATATATACAAAATACATAAAATAATGTAAATTTGTATCAAAATACCTATACAAATACACATATATTTAAATTTGTATAAAAATATATAAACAAAATACACATTAAATAATGTAAATACGTATAAAAAAATGTAAAAAATACACAAATAATCATGTAATACGTATCAAAATAAATAGACAAAATACCAATAAAATAATGTAAATTTCATTGAAAACATATACAAAATACACATAAATAACGCAAATATCAATAAAAATATATATAATATAATATATTTTTATACATATTTAAAATATTTAATGTATATTTTGTATATATATATATTTTATCCAAATTTACGTGATTTTATATGTTTTTGTTTATAAATTTTCATACAAATTTACATTATTTTATGCGTACAAAATACATGAGATAAAGTAAATTTGTATCAAAATATTTATACAAATACACATATAATAACGTAAATTTGTATGAAAATATATAAACAAAATACACATTAAATAATGTAAAGACGTATAAAAAAATGTGTACAAAATACTCATATAATCATGTAATTCGTATCAAAATAAATAAACAAAATACCAATAAAATAATATAAATTTGTATGAGTAAACGTGTATGTTGCATATTTTCTCAATACAAATTTACATTTTTGTATATTAATTTTAAAACAAATTTAATTATTCGATGTGTATTTTTGTATCTGTATTTTTATAAACATATGCTTTATTTTTTGGGTATTTTGCATCTTTTTTTCATACAAATATACATTATTTTATTGATATTCTGCTCATTCATTTTGATACGAATTGACATTATTCTATGTGTATTTTGTATATATTTTTCATACAAATTTACGTTATTTTATGTGTATTTGTTTATATATTTTGACACAAATTTACAATATTTTAAGGCTATTTCTTAAATACATTTCAAAAGAAATTTACCTAGTTTTATGTGTATTTTGAATATCTATTTTCATACAAACTCAAATTATTTCTATGTATTTTTGTATATATTTTAATACATATTTTAGTTATGTTATGTGTATTTTGTAAATTTATTTACATTCATATATATATATATATATATATATATATAAATATATATATATATATATATATATATATATATATATATATATATATATATATATATATATATATATATATATATATATATATATATATATATATATATATATATATATATATATATATATATATATATATATTATTTTATTAGTGTTTGTTGATTTATATTGATACGAATTTGCATTATTTTATATGTACTTTGTATATATATTTTTATACGCTTTTACATTATTTAATATTTATTTAGAATATTTATTTTTATACAAATTCATGGTATTTTATGTGTATTTCTATATATATTTTCATATAAATTTACATTATTTTATGTGTATTTTGTACATATATTTTATTACAAATCTACCTTATTTTATGTTTATTTTGTATTTGTATATTGTATATTTATATTTATCCAAATACACGTTCTTTTATTGGTATTTTGTTTATTTATTTTAAATCGAATTTACATTATTTTATGTATTTTGTATACATTTTTATACGTATTTACTTAATTTTATGTATTTTGTATATATTTTTATAGAAATCTACGTTTTTTTATTTGTATTCGTATATATATTTTGAAACAAATTTACATTGTTTTATATGTATTTTTGCATATCTCTTTCAATACAAATTTACCTTATTGTATGTGCATTTTGTATATTTATTTCAAAACAAATTTAAATATTTTATGTGTATTTTGGTATATATATTTTTATAAGAAATGCGCTTTATTTTATAGAATTTTGCATCTTTATTTTCATACAAATTTACATTATTTTATTAATATTCGGTGTATTTATTTTGATACGAATTTACATTATTCTATTCGTTTTTTGTATACACTTTTTTTTATACATATTTACATTATTTAATGAGTATCTTGCATATATATTTTATACAAATTTATTATCTATTATCTATTTTTATAAAAATACACATTCTTTTCATGATATTTTGTTTAATTATTTTGACACGAATTTACATTATTTGATATGTATTTTGTATATATATTTTTATACGTATTTACATAATTTCATATGTATTTTGTATATATATTTCTATAGAAATCTTCTTTATTTTATGTGTATTCGTATATATATTTTGAAACAAATTTAGATTGTTTTATATGTATTTTTGAATATCTCTTTTAATACAAATTTACCTTACTGAATATGCATTTTGTATATTTATTTCAATACAAATTTAAATATTTTATGTGTATTTTGGTATATATATTTTTATAAAAAATGCGATAATTTACATTTTTTTATGTATTTTGTATATACATTTCAATTCAAATTTAGCTTATTTTATCTGTATTTTGTATATCTATTTTCATACGAATTTAATAACTTTGTGTATTTTTGTATATAGTTTTATACAAATTTACGTTATTTTATGTGTATTTGTATATTTATATTTATACAAATACACATTCTTTATTGTATTTTGTTTATTTATTTTGATGAATTTACATTATTTTATGTATTTTGTATACATTTTCTTATATTTACCTCATTTTATGTGTATTTTGTATATATTTTATACAAATCTATATTTATGTGTATTCGTATATATATTTTGAAACAAATTTACATTGTTTTATATGTATTTTGCATATCTATTTCAATACAGATTTACCTTATTGTATGTGTATTTTGTATATTTATTTTGACACAAATACACATCTTTTATTGATATTTTAATTATTTTATTTTGATTAACGAATTTGGTTATCAATGTGTATTTGTATATATATTTTTTATACGTATTTCACAACATTTGTGTATTTTTTTGTATATATATTATAAAATCTACGTTATTTGATGTGTATTCATGTATATATTTGAACAGATCTACATTATTTTATGTGTATTTTGTATATATATTTCATTATAAATTTGCCTTATTTTAAGTTTATTTTTATATCTATTTTCATTCAAATTCAAATCATTTTATGTGTATATATTCATTTGTATTTACGTTATTTTATGTGTATTTTCGATATATATATTCATACAAAATTACATTATTTTATCATTATTTTGTTAATTTATTCCGATACGAATTTAGATTATTTCATGTGTATTTTCTATACATTTACATATAGAGTAAATTTCTATGAAAATATATATTCAAAATACATATAAAATTATGTAAATAAGTATAAAATTATATATATCAAATACACCTAAAAAAAATGAAAATTCGTATCAAAATAAATAAATAAAATTCCGATAAAAGAACGTAAATTCGAATTAAAATAAATAAACAAAATACCAATAAAAGAATGTGTATTTGGATAAATATAAATATACAAAATACACATACAAAATAAACATAAAATAAGGTAGATTTGTAATAACATATATGTACAAAATACACATAAAATAATGTAAATTTATATGAAAATATATATACAAATACACATAAAATACCATGAATTTGTATAAAAATATATATTCAAAATAAATATTAAATAATGGAAAGGCGTATAAAAATATATATACAAAGAACATATAAAATAATGTAAATTCGTATCAATATAAATCAACAAAACACCAGTAAAATAATATATATTTGAATGAAAATAAATTTACAAAATACACATAACATAACTAAAATTTGTATTAAAATATATACAAAAATACATAGCAATAATTTGAGTTTGTACGAAAATAGATATACAAAATACACATAAAACTTGGTAAATTTCTTTTGAAATGTATATACAAAATACCCATAAAATATTGTAAATTTGTGTCAAAATATATAAACAAACTCACATAAAATAACGTAGATTTGTATGAAAAATATATACAAAATTCACATAGAATAATGTCAATTCCTATCAAAATGAATGAGCAGAATATCAATAAAATAATGTAAATTTGTATGAAAATAAAGATGCAAAATAACCAAAAAATAAGGAATAAGTTTATAAAAATACAGATACAAAAATACACTTCGAATAATTAAATTTGTATTAAAATTAATATACAAAATGCGAATATAATAAGGTAAATTTGTATTGAAAAAATATGCAACATACACGTTTACTCATACAAATTTATATTATTTTATTGGTATTTTGTTTATTTATTTTGATACGAATTACATGATTATATGTGTATTTTGTACATATTTTTTTATACGTATTTACATTATTTAATGTGTATTTTGTTTATATATTTTCATACAAATTTACGTTATTATATGTGTATTTGTATAAATATTTTGATACCAATTTACTTTATTTCATGTATTTTGTATATATATTTCAATTCAATTTTAGCTTATATCGTGTGTATTTTGTTTATATTTTCATACAAATTTAATTACTTCTGTGAATTTTTGTATATAGCTTTATATAAATTTACGTTATTTTATGTGTATTTTGTATATTTATATTCATACAAATACACATTCTTTTATTGGTATTTTGTTTATTTATTTTGATACGAGTTTACATTATTTTATGATATATATTTTATCCAAATTTACATTATTTTATGAGTATTTGTTTATATATTTTCATACATATTTACATTATTTTATGTGTTTTTTGTATATATATTTTTTACGTATTGAAATTATTTTATGTGTATTTTGTATATTCATTTTCCTAAAAAAATTACGTTATTTTATTGTGTGCATAAGTGTATATTTTTAAACAAATTTTATACAAATTCATGTTATTTAATGTGTATTTGTATATATATTTTCATACAAATTTATATTATTTTTTGTGTATTTTTTCATATATTTCATTACAAATTTACCTTATTTTATGTTTATTTTGTATATTTATTTAATTCAATTTTAAATTATTTTATGTGTATATTTGTATTTGTATTTAGTTTATTTTATGTGTATTTTGTATATATATTTTCATCCAAAATTACATTATTTTATTGGTATTTCTTAATTTAATTCGATACGAATTTAGATTGTTTCATAGGTATTTTGTATACATATTTTTATACTCATTTACATTATCTAATGTGTGTTTTGTATATATATATATATATATATATATATATATATATATATATATATATATATATATATAAATATATATATATATATATATATATATATATATATATATATATATATATATATATATATATATATTCATTTTGTACATTTATTTTGATAGATATTTGCGTTATTTTATGTATGTAGTTTATATAAATTTATATAAATTTATATTTTATGTATTTGTATATTTATATATACAAATACACATTCTTTTATTTGTATATTTTATTTACATTTATATACAATTTACATTATTTTATGTGTATTTTGTATATATTTTTTTTATACGTATTTACTTAATTTTATTTGTATTTTGCATATGTAATTTTATAGAAATCTACGTTATTTTATGTGTATTCGTATATATATTTTGAAACAAATTTACATTATTTTATATGTATTTTGCATATCTATTTCAATACAAATTTACCTTATTTTATGTGAATTTTGTATATTTATCTTAATACAAGTTCAAATATTTTATGTGCATTTTGGTATATATATTTTCATAAAAAATGCGTTGTTTTATGGGTATTTTGCATCTTTATTTTCATACAAATTTACAGTATTTTATTAATATTCTGTGTATTTATTTTGATACTATTTTACATTATTCTATTTATTGTTTTGTATATATTTTTTATACATATTTACATGATTTAATGTGTATTTTCTATATATATTTCATACAAATTTTCGTTATTTTAAGTGTATTTGTTTATATATTTTATTAATTTACATTATTTTATTTTTTTATATATATATATATAATATATATATATATATATATATATATTTTATGTGTATTTTGTATATTTATTTTCCTACAAATATGTTCTTTTATCGGAATTTTATTAATTTATTTTGATAAAATTTTCATTTTTTTGTATATATATTGATATATATATATATATATATATATATATATATATATATATATATATATATATATATATATATATATATATATATATATATATATATATATATATATATATATATTTTTTTTATATTTACATAATTTTATATGTATATTTTGAATATATATTTTATAGAAATCTACTTATATGTATATGTATAGAAAATACACATGAAATAATCTAAATTCGTATCGAAATAAATGAACAAAATATAAAATAATGTAATTTGAATGAAAATATATTTAGAAAATACATAAAATAACGTAAATACAAATAAAATATACACATAAAATGATTTGAATTTGAATGAAAATAGATATAAAATAAACTTAAAATAAGACAAATTTATAATGAAATATATATACAAAATACATATTAAATAATGTAAATTCGCGTCAAAATAAATAAACAAAATGTCAATAAAGGAATGTGTATTTGTATGAAAATAAATATACAAAATACACATAAGATAACATAAATTTGTAAAAACTATATAATTTAATATAATTTAAATTTGTATGAAAATAAATATACAAAATACACATAAAATTAGGTAAATTTTGAAAATACAAATACAAAATACATAAAATACTGTAAATTTGAATGAAAATACATAAACAAATACACTTAAAATAACGTAAATTTGTATAAAAAATATATACAAAACACAAATAAAATAATGTAAAATCGTATCAAAATAAATACAGAATATTAATAAAATAATGTCAATTTGTATGAAATAAAGAGCAAAATACGCATAAAATAACGCTTTTTTAAATATATATACAAAATACGCATAAAAAATTTATTTGTATTAAAATAAATATACAAAATACACATACAATGAGGTAAATCTGTATTGAAATAGATATGCAAAATACATATAAAACAATGTAAATTTGTTTTCAAAATATATATACGAATACACATAAAATAACGTGAATTTGTATAAAATATATATACAAAATACGTAAAATAAATAATAACGTATAAAAATGTATTCAAAATACATAAAATAACGTTAATTCGTATCAAAATAAATAAACAAAATACCAATAAAAGAATGTGTATTTGTATAAATATAAATATACAAAATACACATAAAATAACGTAAATTTGTATAAAACTATATACAAAATACACAGAAGTAATTAAATTCGTATGAAAATATATACAAAATACAGATAAAATAAGCTAAATTTGAATTGAAATGTATACAAAATACATAAAATAATGTAAACTTGTATCAAAATATTTATAAAATACATATAATAACGTAAATTTGTTTAAAATATATAAACAAAATACACATTAAATGTAAATACGTATAAAAATATGTACAAAATACACATATAATCATGTAATTCATCAAACTAAATAAACAAAATAGTAATAAAATAATGTAAATTTGTATGAAAACATATACAAATACATATAAAATAACGCTAATTTCTATAAAATATAAGTCCAAAATGAACGTAAAATAAAGTAACTTTGGATAAAAATATATATATAAAACACACATTAAATAATGTAAATGCATTATAAAATAACCTAAATTTGTAAAACTATATAAAATACACAAAATAATTTAAATTTGTATGAAAGAAATATACAAAATACACATAAAATAAGTTAATTTCTATTGAAATACATATACAAAATACACATAAAATAATGTTAATTTGAAAGAAAATATATAAACAAATACACATATAATAACGTAAATTTGTATAAAATATATATACAAAATACACATTAAATAATGTAAAAAGATATAAAAAATATATACAAAACACAAATAGAATAATGTAAAATCGTATCAAAACATATACACAGAATATTAATAAAATAATGTAAATTTGTATGAAAATTAAGATGCAAAATACCTATAAAATAACATATTTTTTTAAAAATTATTGATACCAAAATACACATAAAATATTTGAATTTGTATCAAAATAAATATACAAAATGCACATACAATAAGGTAAATTTGTATTGAAATAGATATGCAAAATACATATAATATAATGTAAATTTTTTTCAAAATATATTTTCGAATACACATAAAATAAGTTAGATTTCTATAAAAATACATATAAAAAATAACAATAAAATTAACGAAATACGTATAAAAAAATGTTTACAAAATACACATAATATTATGTAAATTAGTATAAATATAAATAAACAATAAAATAAAGAATGTGTATTTGTATAAATATAAATATACAAAATGCACATAAAATAACGTAAATTTATATAAAACTATATACATAAAATAACGCAAATTTCTATAAAAATATATGTACAAAAATGAACATAAAATTAATTTGCATAAAAATATATATATAAAACACACATTAGATAATGTAAATGAATATAAAAATATGTAAACAAAATACCTTTGAAATAATCTAAATTCGTGTCGAATTAAATTAAGAAAATACCAATAAAATGATGTAATTTTGGATGAAAATATATATACAAAATACATAAAATAACCTAAATGCAAATACAAATATACATAAATTAATTTAAAATTGAATGAAATAAATATACAAAATAAACATAAAATAAAAGATAGGTAAATTTGTAATGAAATATATGAAAAATACACAAAATAATATAAATTTGTATGAAAATATATATACAAATACATTAAATAACATGAATTTGTATAAAATTTGTATCAAAATATATACGAATACACACAATAAAATAACGTAATTTTATGAAAATGTATACAAAATACACATAAAATAATGTAAATTTGTATAAAATATATAAACAAATACACATAAAATAATGTAAATTTGGATAAAATATATATACAAAATAAACCTTAAATAAGGTAAATATGTAAAAAAAATATATACAAAATACACATAGAATAATGATAAATCGTATCAAAATAAATAAAGAGAATATCAATAAAATATTGTAAATTTGTATGAAAATAAAGCTGCAAAATATCCATATAATAACGCATATTTGCATAAAATATATATACAAAATACATATAAAATAATTAAGTTTGTATTAAAATAAATATACAAAATGCACGTATAATAAAGAAAATTTGTATTGAAATAGATATGCAAAATACACATCAATAATGTAAATTTGTATCAAAATATATATACGAATACTCATAAAATAGAGTAAATTTTCTGAAAATATACATACAAAATAGATATACAAAATACACATATAACTAGTTAAATTTGTATTTAAATACATGTACAAATAACACATAAAATAATGTAGTTTTGTATGAAATGAAAATAAATACATTTTATATAAAATATATATACAAAAAACACATAGAATAATGTAAAATCATACCAAATAAATACACAGAATATCAATAAAATAATGTAAATTTGTATGAAAATAAAGATGCAAAATACCCTTAAAATAAAGCCTATTTTTATAAAAATACATACACAAAAATACACATAGATTAATCAAATTTTATTAAAATTAATATACAAAATGCATACAATAATGTAAATTTGTATTGAAAAATATGCAAAATACACATAAAACAAAGTAAATTTTTTCAAAATATATATACGAATACTCATAAAATAACGTAGATTTCTATAGAAATATATATAGAAAATACACTTGAAATAATGTAAATACGTATAAAAATATATACAAATGCACATTAAATAATGTTAATTCGTGTCAAAATAAATAAAAAAATATCATGAAAAGAATGTGAATTTGTATGAAAATAGATATACAAAATACATAAAATAACCTAAATTTGTATAAAACTATATACAATAATAAACAAAATAATTTAAACTTGTATGAAAATAAATATACAAAAAACATAAAATTAGGTAGATTTGTATTGAAATACATATACAAAATACACATAAAATAATGTAAATTTGAATGAAAATATATAAACATATTGACTTAAAATTACGTAAATTTGTATCAAATATATATATATATATATATATATATATATATATATATATATATATATATATATATATATATATATATATATATATATATATATATATATATATATATATATATATATATATATATATATATATATATATATATATATATATATATATATATATGTATATATATATATATATATATATATATATATATATATATATATATATATATATAAATAATGCAAAAACAAAATATATAAATCGTATCAAAATAAATACAGAAAATATTAATAAAATAATGTAAATTTGTATGAAAATAAAACAAAATACCCATAAAATAATGCATTTTTTATAAAAATATATATACGAAAAAACATAAAATATTTGATTTTGTATTAAAATAAATAGATATACAAAATACACATAAAATAAGCTAAATTTGAATTGAAATATATATACAAAATACATAAAATAATGTAAATTTGTATCAAAATACCTATACAAATACACATATAATATTGTAAATTTGTATAAAAATATTTTTTTATATATTTTCATACATATTTACATTATTTTATGTGTTTTTTGTATATATATTTTTCTACGTATTGAAATTATTTTATGTGTATTTTGTATATTCATTTTCATAAAAAAATTACGTTATTTTATTGTGTGCATAAGTATTTTGATACAAATTTTATACAAATTCATGTTATTTAATGTGTATTTGTATATATATATATTTTCATACAAATTTATATTATTTTATGTGTATTTTTTCATATATTTCATTACAAATTTACCTTATTTTATGTTTATTTTGTATATTTATTTAATTCAATTTTAAATTATTTTATGTGTATATTTGTATTTGTATTTAGGTTATTTTATGTGTATTTTGTATATATATTTTCATCCAAAATTACATTATTTTATTGGTATTTCTTAATTTAATTCGATACGAATTTAGATTGTTTCATAGGTATTTTGTATACATATTTTTATACTCATTTACATTATCTAATGTGTGTTTTGTATATATATATTTTTATGCAAATTTATTTAATGTTCATTTTTGTACATTTATTTTGATAGATATTTGCGTTATTTTATGTATGTAGTTTTATATAAATTTACGTTATTTTATGTGCATTTTGTATATTTATATTTATACAAATACACATTCTTTTATTGGTATATTGTTTATTTACATTTATACGAATTTACATTATTTTATGTGTATTTTGTATATATTTTTTTATACGTATTTACTTAATTTTATGTGTATTTTGCATATATAATTTTATAGAAATCTACGTTATTTTATGTGTATTCGTATATATATTTTGAAACAAATTTACATTATTTTATATGTATTTTGCATATCTATTTCAATACAAATTTACCTTATTGTATGTGCATTTTGTATATTTATCTTAATACAAGTTCAAATATTTTATGTGTATTTTGGTATCAATAATTTTATAAAAAATGCGTTATTTTATAGGTATTTTGCATCTTAATTTTCATTTTATATGTACTTTGTATATATATTTTTATACGCTTTTATCATTATTTAATATTTATTTTGAATATATATTTTTATACAGATTCATGGTATTTTATGTGTATTTGTATATATATTTTCATATAAATTTACATTATTTTATGTGAATTTTGTACATATATTTTATTACAAATCTACCTTATTTTATGCTTATTTTGTATGTGTATTTAGTATATTTATATTTATCCAAATACACATTCTTTTATTGGCATTTTGTTTATTTATTTTAATTCGAATTTACATTATTTTATGTGCATTTTGTATACATTTTTTTATAAGTATTTACTTAATTTTATGTGTATTTTGTATATATATTTTTATAGAAATCTACGTTTTTTTATTTGTATTCGTATATATATTTTGAAACAAATTTACATTGTTTTATTTGTATTTTTGCATATCTCTTTCAATACAAATTTACCTTATTGTATGTGCATTTTGTATATTGATTTCAATACAAATTTAAATATATTATGTGTATTTTGGTATATATATTTTTATAAGAAATGCGCTATTTTATGGGAATTTTGCATCTTTATTTTCATACAAATTTGCATTATTTTATTAATATTCGGTGTATTTATTTTGATACGATTTTACATTATTCTATTTGTTTTTTGTATATACTTTTTTTATACATATTTACATTATTTAATGTGTATCTTGCATATATGTTTTATACAAATTTATTATCTATTATCTATTTTCATACAAATACACATTCTTTTCATGATATTTTGTTTATTTATTTTGACACGAATTTACATTATTTGATATGTATTTTGCATATATATATTTTTATACGTATTTACATAATTTCATATGTATTTTGTATATATATTTCTATAGAAATCTACTTTATTTTATGTGTATTCGTATATATATTTTGAAACAAATTTACATTGTTTTATATGTATTTTTGAATATCTCTTTCAATACAAATTTACCTTACTGTATATGCATTTTGTATATTTATTTCAATACAAATTTAAATATTTTATGTGTATTTTGGTAAATATATTTTTATAAAAAATGCGATAATTTTTGGGAATTTTGCATCTTTATTTTCATACAAATTTACAATTTTTTATTGATATTCTGTGTATTTATTTTGATACGAATTTACATTATTCTATTTGTTTTTTGTATATATTTTTTTATACACATTTACATTATATAATGTGTATCTTGCATATATATTTTATACAAAATTACGTTATTTTAAGTGTATTTGTTTATATATTTTCATTCAAATTTACATTATTTGATGTGTATTTTGCATATGTATTTCCATACAAATTTACCTAATTTTATGTGTATTTTGTATATTTCTTTTCAAAGAAATTAAAATTATTTTTGTGTATTTTTGTATATAGTTTTATACAGATTTAGGTTATTTTATTACGCATTTACATTATTTAGTGTGTGTTTTGTATATATATTTTTATGCTAATTTACTTTATTTTATGTGCATTTTTGTACATATATTTTTATAGAAATTTGCGTTATTTGTATATTTTTTCTCATAGAAATTTACATTATTTTATTGCTATTTTGTTTATTTATTTTGATACGAATTACATGATTATATGTGTATTTTGTACATATTTTTTATACGTATTTACATTACTTAATGTGTATTTTGTTTATATATTTTTAAACAAATCTACGTTATTATATGTATTTGTATAAATATTTTGATACAGATTTACATTATTTTATGTATTTTGTATGTACATTTCAATTCAAACTTAGCTTATTTTAGCTGTATTTTGTATATATATTTTCATACAAATTTAATAACTTCTGTGTATTTTTGTATATAGTTTTATACAAATTTACGATATTTTATGTGAATTTTGTATATTTATATTTATACAAATACACTTTCTTTTACAAGTATTTTGTTTATTTATTTTGATACGATTTTTATGTGTATTTTGTATTCATTTTTTTATACGTGTTTACTTCATTTTATGTGTATTTTGTATATATTTTTATAGAAATCAACGTTATTTTATTTGTTTTCGTATATATATTTTGAAACAAATTTACATTGTTTCATATGTATTTTGCATATCTATTTCAATACAAATTTACCTTACAGTATGTGCATTTTTCATATTTATTTTAATACAAATTTTAATATTTTATGTGTATTTTGGTTTATATATTTTTATAAAAAATGCGTTATTTTATGGCTATTTTGCATCTCTATTTTCATACAAATTTACATTATTTTATTAATATTCTGTGTATTTATTTTGATACGATTTTACATTATTCTATTTGTGTTTTGAATATATTTTTTTTATACATATTTACATTATTTAATTAGTATTTTGTATATATATTTGATACAAATTTACGTTATTTTAAGTGTATATGTTTATATATTTTCATTCAAACTTCCATTATTTTATGTGTATTTTGTATATGTATTTCAATACAAATTTACCTAATTTTATGTGTTTTTTGTATATTTATTTTCATACAAATTTAAATTATTTTTGTGTATTTTTGTATATAGTTTTATACTAACTTAGGTTATTTTATGAGTATTTTGTATATCTATTTTCATACAAATACACATTCTTTTATTGATATTTTGTTTATTTATTTTGACGATAATTTAAATTATTTAATTTGTATTTTGTATATATATTTTTATACGTATTTACATCATTTCATGTGTATTTTGTATATATATTTCTATAGAAATCTACGTTATATTATGTGTATTCGTATATAGATTTTTAAACAAATTTACACTTTTATGTGTATTTTGCATATTTTTTCAATACAAATTTATCTTATTGTATATGCATTTTGTATATTAATTTTAATACAAATTTAATTATTCTATGTGTATTTTTGTATATGTATTTTTATAAAAATATGCTTTATTTTATGGGTATTTTGCATCTTTATTTTCATACAAATTTACGATATTTTATTGATATTCTGCTCATTCATTTTGATACGATTTGACATTATTTTATGTGTATTTGTTTACATATTTTGACACAAATTTACAATATTTTATAGGTATCTTGTATATATATTTCAAAAGAAATTTACCTAGTTTTATGTGTATTTTGAATATCTATTTTCATACAAACTCAAATTATTTTTATGTATTTTTGTATATATTTCAATACAAATTTTAGCTATGTTATATGTATTTTGTAAATCTATTTTCATTCAAATATATATTATTTTATTGGTATTTTGTTGATTTATATTGATACGAATTTACATTATTTTATATGTACTTTTTATATATATTTTCATACGCATTTACATTATATAGTATTTATTTTGAATTTATAATTTTATACAAATTCATGGTATTTTATGTGTATTTGTATATATATTTTCATATAAATTTACATTATTTTATGTGTATTTTGTACATATATTTCATTACAAATTTACCTTATTTTATGTTTATTTTGCATGTGTATTTTGTACATTTATATTTATACACGTTTACTCATACAAATTTATATTATTTTATTGGTATTTTGTTTATTTATTTTGATACGAATTACATGATTATATGTGTATTTTGTACACATTTTTTTATACGTATTTACATTATTTAATGTGTATTTTGTTTATATATTTTCATACAAATCTACGTTATTATATGTGTATTTGTATAAATATTTTGATACAAATTTACTTTATTTCATGTATTTTGTATATATATTTCAATTCAAATTTAGCTTATTTTGTGTGTGTTTTGAATATATTTTCATACAAATTTAATTACTTCTGTGTATTTTTTATATAGTTTTATATAAATTTACGTTATTTTATGTGTATTTTGTATATTTATATTTATACAAATACACATTCTTTTATTGGTATTTTGTTTATTTATTTTGATACGAATTTACATTATTTTATGTGTATTTTGTATACATTTTTTATACGTATTTACTTCATTTTATGTGTATTTTGTATATATATTTTTATAGAAATCTTCGTTATTTTATGTGCATTTGTATACATATTTTGAAACAAATTTACATTGCTTTATATGTATTTTGCATATCTATTTCAATACAAATTTACCTTATTGTACATATAAAACAATGTAAATTTGTTTGAAAATATGTACGAATACACATAAAATAACGTAGATTTCTATAAAAATATATATACAAAATACACATAAAATTAAGTAAATACGTATAAAAAAATGTAAACAAAATACACATAAAATAATGTAAATTCGAAACAAAATAAATAAACAAAATACCAATAAAAGAATGTGTAATTGTATAAATATAAATGTACAAAATACACATACAAAATAAACATAAAATAAGGTAAATTTGTAATGAAATATATGTACAAAATACACATAAAATAATGTAAATTTATATGAAAATATATATACAAATACACATAAAATACCATGAATTTGTATAAAATTATATACTCAAAATAAATATTAAATAATGTAAATGCGTATAAAAATATATATAAAGTATATATTATAAATAAAAATTGCATATATAAAATCAACAAAATAAATATAAATATATATATATATAATGAAAATAGGAAATACAAAACAATGAATATATACAAAATACATAAAATAATTTGAGTTTGAATGAAAATAGATATTCAAAATACACATAAAACTAGGTAAATTTCTTTTGAAATTTAATATATACAAAATACCCATAAAATATTGTAAATTTGTCAAAATATAAACAAATACATAAAATAACGTAAATTGTATGAAAAATATATACAAAATACACATAGAATAATGTCAAATCGTATCAAAATGAATGAGCAGAATATCAATAAAATAACGTAAATTGTATGAAAATAAAGATGCAAAATACCCATAAAATAAAGCATATTTTTATAAAAATACATATAGAAAAATACACATAGAATAATTAAATTTGTATTAAAATTAATATACAAAATGCAAATACAATAAATTTAAATTTGATTATATTAAATGAAATAAATATACAAAATAAACATAAAATAAGGTAAATTTGTAATAAATATATGTAAGAATACACATAAAATAATATAAATTTGTATGAAAATATATATACAAATACATAAAATAACATGAATTTGTATAAAATTTGTTTCAAAATATATACGAATACACAATAAAATAACGTAAATTTTATAAAATGTATATATAAAATACACATAAAATAATTTAAATACGTAGAAAAATATATATAAAAAATACACATAAAATAATGTAAATTCGTAGAAAATTAAATACACAAAATTCCAATAAAATAATGAATATTTGTGAAAACATATATACAAAAAAACAAATAAAATAACTAAAATTTGTATAAAATATATACAAAATACACAAAAATAATTTAAATTTGTTTGAAAATAGATATGCAAAATACACATAAAGTTAGGCAAATTTGTATTGAAATACATACACAAAACTCACATAAAATAATGTAAATTTGTATGAAAATATATAAACAAATACATATAAAATAACATAAATTTGGATAAAATATATATACAAAATATACATTAAATATTTTAAATATGTTTAAAAATATATTATATTATATATATTTTTATTGATATTTGCGATATTTATGTGTATTTTGTATATGTTTTCTCATAGAAATTTACATTATTTTATTGGTATTTTGTCTATTTATTTGAAACGAATTACATGATTATTTGTGTATTTTGTTCATTTTTTTATACGTATTTACATTATTTAATATGTATTTTGTTTATATATTTTTATACAAATTTATGTTATTATATGTGTATTTGTAAAAGTATTTTGATACAAATTTACATTATTTTATGTATTTTGTATATATATTTCAATTCAAATTTAGCTTATTTTATGAGTATTTTGTATATCTATTTATTTTAATACAAAATCAAATATTTTATGTTTTTTCGTAAATATATTTATATAAAAAATACATTATTTTATGGGTATTTTGCATCTTAATTTTCATACAAATTTACATTATTTTATTAATATTTTCTGTATTTCTTTTGATACGATTTTACATTATTTTATTTGTGTTTTGTATATATATTTTTTATACATATTTACATTATTTAATTTTTTTTTTTTTGTATATATATTTGATACAAATTTACGTTATTTTAAGTCTATATGTTTATATATTTTCATTCAAATTTACATTATTTTCAGTGTATATTGTATATGTATTTCAATACAAATTTACCTAATTTTATTTTTTTTTGTATATTTATTTTCATACAAGTTTAAATTATTTTTGTGTATTTTTGTATTTAGTTTTATACAAATTTAGGTTATTTTATGTGTATTTTGTATATCTATTTTCATACAAATACACATTCTTTTCATGATATTTTGTTTATTTATTTTGACACGAATTAACATTATTTAATGTGTATTTTGTATATATATATTTTTATACGTATTTACATTATTTCAAGTGTATTTTGTATATATATTTCTATAGAAATCTGCGTTATTTTATGTGTATTCGTATATATATTTTGAAACAAATTTACATTGTTTTATGTGTATTTTGCATATTTTTTTAATACAAATTTAACTTATTGTATGTGCATTTTGTATATTAATTTTAATACAAATTTGATTAATCTATGTGTATTTTTGTATATGTATTTTTATAAAAATATGCTTTATTTTATGGGTATTTTGCATCTTTATTTTCATAAAAATTTACATTATTTTATTGATATTCTGTGTATTTATTTTGATATGATTTTACATTATTCTATGTGTATTTTGTATATATATTTTATATAAAATGTATTTGTTTTCATTTCATACAAATCTACATTATTTTATGTGTTTTATGTACATGTATTTAAATACAAATTTAACTAGTTATATGTATATTTTGTATATCTATTTTGTATGCATATTTTCATAGAAATTTACTCTATTTTATGAGTATTCGTATATATATTTTGATACAAATTTACATTATTAATGTGTATTTTGCATATCTATTTCAATACAAATTTACTTTATTATACGTGCATTTTGTATATTTATTTTAATACAAATTTAATTATTTTATATGTATTTTTGTATATATATTTTTATTCAAATATGCGTTATTATATGGATATTTTGCATCTTTATTTTCATACAAATTTACATTATTTTATAGATATTCTCTTTACTTATTTTGATACGATTTAACATTATTCTATGTGTTTTTTGTATAATTTTTTTTATATATATATTTACATTATTTAATGTTAATTTTGTATATATTTTTTATCCAAATCTACATTATTTTATGTGTATTTGTTTATATATTTTCATACATATTTACACTATTTTATGTGTTTTTTGTATATATATTTTTCTACGTATTTAAATTATTTTATGTGTATTTTGTATATACATTTTCATAAAAGAATTACGTTATTTTAATGTGTGTATAAGTATATATTTTGATACAAATTTTATACAAATTCATGTTATTTAATGTGTATTTGTATATATATTTTCATTCAAATTTATATTATTTTATGTGTATTTTTTCATATATTTCATTACAAATTTACCTTATTTTATGTTTATTATGTATATTTATTTCATTCAATTTTAAATTATTTTATGTGTATATTTGTATTTGTATTTAGGTTATTTTATGTGTATTTTGTATATATATTTTCATCCAAAATTACATTATTTTATTGGTATTTCTAAATTTAATTCGATACGAATTTAGATTATTTTATAGGTATTTTGTATACATATTTTTATACTCATTTACATTATCTAATGTGTGTTTTGTATACATATTTTTATGCAAATTTATCTAATGTTCATTTTTGTACATATATTTTTTTAGAAATTTGCGTTATTTTATGTATATAGTTTTATATAAATTTACGTTATTTTATGTGCATTTTGTATATTTATATTTATACAAATACACATTCTTTTATTGGTATATTGTTTATTTACATTTATACGAATTTACATTATTTTATGTGTATTTTGTATACATTTTTTATACGTAATTACTTAATTTTATGTGTATTTTGTATATATATTTTTATAGAAATCAACGTTGTTTTATGTGTATTCGTATATATATTTTCAAACAAATTTACATTATTTTATATGTATTTTCCATATCTATTTCAATACAAATTTACCTTATTGTATGTGCATTTTGTATATTTATTTTAATACAAGTTCAAATATTTTATGTGTATTTTGGTATCAATAATTTTATAAAAAAATGCGTTATTTTATAGGTATTTTGCATCTTAATTTTCATTTTATATGTACTTTGTATATATATTTTTATACGCTCTTACATTATTTAATATTTATTTTGAATATAATTTTTTATACAAATTCATGGTATTTTATGTGTATTTGTATATATATTTTCATATAAATTTACATTATTGTATGTGTATTTTGTACATATATTTTATTACAAATCTACCTTATTTTATGTTTATTTTGTATGTGTATTTTGTATATTTATATTTATCCAAAAACACATTCTTTTATTGGTATTTTGTTTATTTATTTTAATTCGAATTTACATTATTTTATGTGTATTTTGAATACATTTTTTTTATACGTATTTACTTAATTTTATGTGTATTTTGTATATATATTTTTATAGAAATCTACGTTTTTTTATTTGTATTCGTATATATATTTTGAAACAAATTTACATTGTTTTATATGTATTTTTGCATATCTCTTTCAATACAAATTTACCTTATTGTATATGCATTTTGTATATTTATTTCAATACAAATTTAAAAATTTTATGTGTATTTTGGTATATATATTTTTATAAGAAAAACGCTATTTTATGGAAATTTTGCATCTTTATTTTCATACAAATTTACATTATTTTATTAATATTCGGTGAATTTATTTTGATACGATTTTACATTATTATATTTGTATTTTGTATATACTTTTTTATACATATTTACATTATTTAATGTGTATCTTGCATATATATTTTATACAAATTTATTATCTATTATCTATTTTTATACAAATACACATTCTTTTCATGATATTTTGTTTATTTATTTTGACACGAATTTACATTATTTGATATGTATTTTGTATATATTTTTTTATACGTATTTACATAATTTCATATGTATTTTGTATATATATTTAATAGATATTCAAAAAGCATATAAAATAACCTAAATTTGTATCAAACAATATACAAAAATACACAAAAATATTTTAAATTTGTATGAAAATAAATATACAAAATACACATCAAATTAGGTAAATTTGTATGGAAATACATATAGAAAATACACATAAAATAATGTAAATTTGAATGTAAATACATAAACAAATACACTTAAAATTACGTAAATTTGGATAAAAAAATATATACAAAACACAAATAGAATAATGTAAAATCGTATCAAAATAAATACACAGAATATTAATAAAATAATGTAAATTTGTATGAAAATAAAGAGGGAAAATACCCGTAAAATAACGCATTTTTTTTATTTATAAAAATATATATACAAAAATACACATAAAAAAATAAGATTTGTATTAAAATAAATATATAAAAAACACTTACAATAAGGTAAATTTGTATTGAAATAGATACGCAAAATACATATAAAGCAATGTAAATTTGTTTAAAAATATGTATACGAATACACATAATATAACGTAGATTTCTATAAATAAATATATACAAAATACACATAAAATGAAGTAAATACGTATAAAAAAATGTATACAAAATACACATAAAATAATGTAAATTCGTATCAAAATAAATAAACAAAATACCAATAAAAGAATATGTATTTGTATAAATATAAATATACAAAATACACATAAAATAACGTAAATTTGTATAAAACTATATACAAAAATACACAGAAGTATTTTAATTTGTATTAAAATAGATATACAAAATAAGGTAAATTCGTTACAAATTCAATAAAGAAAATTCAGATAAAAGAACGCATATTTGTAGAAAAAATAAATATACAAAATACACATTAAATAACGAAAATTGTATGAAAATATAAAAAAATAAACAAAAATAATTTCAATTTGTATGAAAATAAATATACAAAATAGACATGTATTTTGTATATCTATTTTCACACAAATTTAATTACTTTTGTGTATTTTTGCATATAGTTTTATATAAATTTACGTTATTTTATTTGTATTTTGTAAATTTATATATATACAATACACTTTCTTTTATTAGTATTTTGTTTATTTATTTTGATACAAGTTTACATTATTTGATGTGTATTTCGTATACCTTTTTTTATACGTATTTACTTCATTTTATGTGTATTTTGTATATTTATTTTCATAGAAATCTACGTTATTTTATGTGTATTCGTATATATATTTTTTTTAAAATTTACATGGTTTTATATGTATTTTGCATATCTATTTCAATACAATTTTACCTTATTGTATGTGCATTTTGTATATTTATTTTAATACAAATTCAAATATTTTATGTGTGTCTTGGTATAAATATTTTTAGAAAAAATGCGTTATTTTATGGGTATTTTGCATCTTAATTTTCATACAAATTTACATCATTTTATTAATATTCTGTGTATTTATTTTGATACTATTTTATATTATTCTATTTATGTTTTGTATATATTCTTTTATACATATTTTCATTATTTAATGTGTATTTTTTATATATATTTTATACAAATTTACGTTATTTTAAGTGTATTTGTTTATATATTTTCATTCAAATTTACTTTATTTTATGTGTATTTTGTAAATGTATTTCAATACAAATTTACCTAATTTTATGTGTATTTTGTATATTTATTTTCATACAAATTAAAATTATTTTTGTATTTTGTATATAGTTTTATACAATTTTAGGTGATTTTATGTGTATATTGTATATCTATTTTCATACATATACACATTCTTTTATTGATATTTTTTTTATTTACTTTGACGCGAGTTTACATTATTTTATGTGTATTATATATATATATATATATATATATATATATATATATATATATATATATATATATATATATATATATATATATATATATATATATATATATATATATATATATATATATATATATATATATATATATATATATATATATATATATATATATATATATATATATATATATATATATATATATATATATATATATATATATATATATATATCTATATTTGATATGTATATTTATATATATTTCTATAGAAATCTTCGTTGATTTATGAGTATTCGTATATAGATTTTGAAATAAATTTACAGTTTTATGTGTATTTTGCATATTTTTTCAATACAAATTTACCTTATTGTATATGCATTTTGTATATTAATTTTAATACAAATTTAATTATGCTATGTTTATTTTTGTATATGTATTTTTATAAAAATATGCTTTATTTTATGGGTATTTTGCATTTTTATTTTCATACAAATTTACATTATTTTATTTATATTCTGTTTTTTTTTTAAACAATTTTACATTATTCTATGTGTATTTTGTATATCTATTTTTATTCGTATTTACTTAATTTTATGTGTATTTTGTATATATATTTTTATAGAAATCTACGTTATTTTATGTGTATTCGTATATATATTTTGAAACAAATTTACATTATTTTATATGTATTTTTGCATATCTCTTTCAATACAAATTTACCTTATTGTATGTGCATTTTGTATATTTATTTCAATACAAATTTAAATATTTTATGTGTATTTTGGTATATATATTTTTATAAGAAATGCGCTATTTGATCGGAATTTTGCATCTTTATTTTCATACAAATTTACATTATTTTATTAATATTCGGTGTATTTATTTTGATACGATTTCACATTATTATATTTTTTTTGTATATATATTTTTTATAAATATTTACATTATTTAATGTGTATCTTGCATCTTTTATCGTAATTTTGTTTATTTATTTTTATACGAATTTACATTATTTTAGGTGTATTTGATATGTATATTTTTATACTTATTTATATAATTTTATTTGTGTTTTGAATATATATTTTCATAGAAATTTACTCTATTTTATGGTTATTCGTATATATATTTTGATACAAATTTACATTATTTTTATTTATTTTGCATATCTATTTCAATACAAATTTACCATATTGTATGTGTATTTTGTATATTTATTTTAATACAAATTTATTTATTTTATGTGTATTTTTGTAAAAATATGCATTATTATTTGGGTATTTTGCATCTTTATTTTCATAGAAATTTACATTATTTTATTGATATTCTGTTTATTTATTTTGATACGATTTTACATTATTCTATGTGTATTTTGTATATATATTTGTATACACATTTGCATTATTTAATGTATATTTTGTATATATATTTTATATAAATTTACGCTATTTTATGTGTATTTGTTTATATATTTTCATACAAATTTACAATATTTTATGTGTAATTTGTATATGTATTTCAATACAGATTTGCCTAATTTTATGTGTATTTTGCATATCTATTTTCAAACAAATTTAAATTATTTTTATGTATTTTTTATATATTTTTATACAAATTTTAGTTATTTTATTTGTATTTTGTATTTATATTTTCCTTCAAATATACATTCTTTTAGTGGAATTTTGTTCATTTATTTTCATGAGAATTTACATAATTTTATGTGTATTTTGTATATATATTTTTCTACGTATTTACATTATTTTATGTGTATTTTTTATATACATTTTCATAAAAAATTACGTTATTTTATTGTGTGTATTCGTATATGATTTGATACAAATTTACATTATTTTATGTTTATTTTGCATATCTATTTCAATATAGATTTACCTTATTGTATGTGTATTTTGTATATTTATTTTAATACAAATTTAATTATTTTATGTGTACTTTGTATACATTTTCTTATACGTATTTACTTCATTTAATGTGTATTTTGTATATATATTTTTATAGTAATCTACGTTATTTTATGTGTATTAGTATATATTTTTTGAAGCAAATTTACATTGTTTTATATGTATTTAGCATATCTATTTCAATATAAATCTACCTTATTGTATGTGCATTTTGTATATTTATTGTAATACAAATTTAAAAATTTTATTATTTTGGTATATATATTTTTATAAAAAAGAGTTTTATATAAATTTAAAATATTTTATGTGTATTTTGTATATCTATTTTCATACAAATACACATTTTTTATTGATATTTTGTTTATTTATTTTGACGCGAATTCACATTATTTAATGTGTATTGTGTATATATATTTTTATACGTATTTACGTCATTTCATGTGTATTTTGTATATTTATTTCTATAGAAATATATGTTATTTTATGTGCATACGTATATATATTTTGAAACAAATATACATTGCTTTATGTGCATTTTGCATATTTTTTCAATATAAATTTACCTTATTGTACGTGCATTTTGTATATTAATTTTAATACAAATTTAATTATTCTATGTGTATTTTTGTATATGTATTTTCATAAAAAAATGCTTTATTTTATGGGTATTTTGCATCTTTATTTTCATACAAATTTACATTATTTTATTGATCTTCTGTGTATTTATTTTGATACGATTTTTCATTATTCTATGTATATTTTGTATATATATTTCATACAAATGAACGTTATTTTATGTGAATTTGTTTTCATTTCATACAAATTTACATTATTTTATGTGTATTTTGTACATGTATTTAAATACAAATTTAACTAATTATATGTGTATTATGTATATCTATTTTCATAGAAATTGAAATTAATTTTGTGTATTTTAGTATATATTTTAATTCAAATTTTCGTAATTTTAAGTGAATTTTGAATATTTATTTTCCTACAAATATACGTTCTTTTATCGGAATTTTGTTTATTTATTTTGATACGAGTTTTCATTATTGTAGGTGTATTTGATATATATATATTTATACTTATTAACATAATTTTATGTCTTTTGAATATATATTTTCATAGAAATTTACTCTATTTTATGTGTATTCGTATATATATTTTGATACAAATTTACATTATTTATGTCTATTTCGCATATCTATTTCAATACAAATTTTCTTTATTGTATGTGCCTTTTGTATATTTATTTTGATGCAAATTTAATTATTTTATGTGTATTTTTGTATATATATTTTTACTTAAAATAACGTAAATTTGAATAAAAAAAATATATACAAAACACAAATAGAATAATGTAAAATCGTATCAAAATAAATACACAGAATATTAATAAAATAATGTAAATTTGTATGAAAATAAAGATGCAAAATACCCATAAAATAACGCATTTTTTTATAGAAATATATTTATACAAAAATACAAATAAACAAATTAATTTGTATTAAAATAAATATACAAAATACACATACAATAAGGTAAATCTGTATTGAAATAGATATGCAAAATACACATCAATAATGTAAATTTGTATCAAAATATATATACGAATACTCATAAAATAGACTAGATTTCTATGAAAATATAAACAAAATACATATTAAATAATGTAAATACGTATAAAAAAATGAACAAAATACACAAATAATCATGTAATTCGTTTCAAATAAATAGACAAAATACCAATAAAATAATGTAAATTTCTATGAGAAAACATATACAAAATACACATAAATATCGCAAATATCAATAAAAATATATATAATATAATATATTTTTAAACATATTTAAAATATTTAATGTATATTTTGTATATATATTTTATCCAAATTTATGTTATTTTATATGTATTTGTTTATATATTTTCATACAAATTTACATTATTTTATGTGAGTTTTGTGTATGTATTTCAATACAAATTTGCCTAACTTTATGTGTATTTTGCATATCTATTTTCAAACAAATTTAAATTATTTTTGTGTATTTTTGTATATATTTTTATACAAATTTTAGTTATTTTATTTGTTTTTTTGTATATATGTTTTCATACAAATATTCATTATTTTATTGGATTTTTGTGTATTTAATTTTTTACGAATTTACATTATTTTATGTGTATTTTGTATATATATTTTTCTACGTATTTAAATTATTTTATGTGTATTTTATATATACATTTTTATAAAAATTTACGTTATTTTATTGTGTGTATTCGTATATATTTTGAAACAAATTTTATACAAATTCATGTTATTTTATGTGTATTTGTATATATATTTTCATACATATTTATATCATTTTATGTGTATTCTTACATATATTTTATTACAAATTTACCTTATTTTATGTTTATTTTGTATATTTATTTCATTTAATATAATCAAATTTAAATTTATTGTATTTGCATTTTGTATATTAATTTTAATACAAATTTAATTATTCTATGTGTATTTTTCTATATGTATTTTTATAAAAATATGCGTTATTTTATGGGTATTTTGCATCTTTATTTTCATACAAATTTACGTTATTTTATTGATATTCTGCTCATTCATTTTGATACGATTTGACATTATTCTATGTGTATTTTGTATATATTTTTCATACAAATTTACGTTATTTTATGTGTATTTGTTTATATATTTTGACACAAATTTACAATATTTTATGGGTATTTTGTATATATGTTAAATTTCAAAAGAAATTTACCTAGTTTTATGTGTATTTTGAATATCTATTTTCATTCAAACTCAAATTATTTTTATGTATTTTTGTATATATTTCAATACAAATTTTAGTTAGGTTATGTGTATTTTGTAAATCTATTTTCATTCAAATATATTATTTTATTGGTATTTTGTTGATTTATATTGATACTTTACATTTATATGTACTTTGTATATATTTTTATACGCATTTACATTATTTAATATTTATTTTGAGTATATAATTTTATACAAATTCATGGTATTTTATGTGTATTTGAATATATATTTTCATATAAATTTACATTATTTTATGTGTATTTTGTACATATATTTCATTACAAATTTACCTTATTTTATGTTTATTTTGTATGTGTATTTTGTACATTTATATTTATACAATTACACATTCTTTTAGTATTTTGTTTATTTATTTTGTTTCAATTTACATTATTTTATGTGTATTTTGTTTACATTTTTATACGTATTTACTTAATTTTATGTATTTTGTATATATATTTTATAGAAATCTACGTTATTTTATGTGTATTCGTACATATATTTTGAAACAAATTTACATTGTTTTATATGTACAATAAGGTAAATTTGTATTGAAATAGATATGCAAAATACATATAAAGCAATGTAAATTTGTTTCAAAATATGTATACAAATGCACATAAAATAACGAAGATTTCTATAAAAATATATATACAAAATACACATAAAATGAAGTAAATACGTATAAAAAATGTATGCAAAATACACATAAAATAATGTAAATTCGTATCAAAATAAATAAACAAAATACCAATAAAAGAATGTGTATTTGTATAAATATAAATATACAAAATACACATAAAATAACGTAAATTTATATAAAACTATATAAAAAATACACAGAAGTAATTAAATTTGTATGAAAATATATTCAAAACACACACAAAATAAGCTAAATTTGAATTGAAATATATATACAAAATACATGAAATAAAGTAAATTTGTATCAAAATATTTATACAAATACACATATAATAACGTAGATTTGTATGAAAATATATAAACAAAATACACATTAAATAATGTAAATATTGTATAAAAAATGTGTACAAAATACATATAATCATGTAATTCGTATCAAAATAAATAAACAAAATACCAATAAAATAATATAAATTTGTATGAGTAAACGTGTATAAATATAAATGTACAAAATACACATGCAAAATAAACATAAAATAAGGTAAATTTGTAATGAAATATATGTACAAAATACACATAAAATAATGTAAATTTATATGAAAATATATATACAAATACACATAAAATACCATGAATTTGTATAAAATTATAAATTCAAAATAAATACTATATAATGTAAATGCGTATGAAAATATATAAAAAGTACATAAAATAATGTAAATTGTATCAATATAAATCAACAAAATACCAATAAAATAATATATATTTGAATGAAAATAGATTTACAAAATACATATAACATAGCTAAAATTTGTATTGAAATATGTACAAAAATACATAAAAATAATTTGAGTTTGTATGAAAATAGATATTCAAAATACACATAAAACTAGGTAAATTTCTTTTGAAATATATATACAAGATACCTATAAAATATTGTAAATTTGTGTCAAAATATGTAAACAAATACACATAAAATAATGTCAAATCGTATCAAAATGAATGAGCAGAATATCAATAAAATATCGTAAATTTGTATGAAAATAAAGATGCAAAATACCCATAAAATAAAGCATATTTTTATAAAAATACATATACAAAAATACACATAGAATAATTAAATTTGTATTAAAATTAATATACAAAATGCATATACAATAAGATAAATTTGTATTGAAAAAATATGCAAAATACACATAAAAGTGTAAATTTGTTTAAAAATCTATATACGAATACACATAATATAACGTAGATTTCTATAGAAATATATATACAAAATACACATGAAATGATGTAAATACGTATAAAAATATATATACAAAATACAAATTAAATAATTTAAATTATCGTCAAAATAAATAAACAAAATATCAATAAAAGAATGTGTATTTGTATGAAAATAGATATACAAAGTACTCATAAAATAACCTAAGTTTGTATAAAACTATATACAAAAATACACAAAAATAATTTAAATTTGTATGAAAATAAATATACAAAATACACATAAAATTAGGTAAATTTGTATTGAAATACATATACAAAATACACATAAAATAATGGAAGTTTGAATGAAAATATATAAATATATACACTTAAAATAACGTAAATTTGTATCAAATATATATAAAAAATACTAATTAAATAATGTAAATATGTATAAAAAAAATATATTCAAAACCCAAATTGAATAATGTAAAATCGTATCAAAATAAATACACAGAATATTAATAAAATAATGTAAATTTGTATGAAAATAAAGATGCAAAATAGCCATAAAATAACGCATTTTTTATAAAAATATATAAACCAAAATACACATAAAATATTAAAATTTGTATTAAAATAAATATAAAAAATGCACATACTGTAAGGTAAATTTGTATTGAAATAGATATGCAAAATACATATGAAACAATGTAAATTTGTTTCAAAATATATATACGAAAACAAATAAAATAACGTTGATTTCTATAAAAATATATACAAAATACACATAAAATGAAGTAAATACGTATAAAAAAATGAATACAAAATACACATAAAAATCGTATCAAAATAAATAAACAAAATACTTGTAAAAGAAAGTGTATTTGTATAAATATAAATATACAAAAATTACATAAAATATCGTAAATTTGTATAAAACTATATACAAAAATACACAGAAGTTATTAAATTTGTATGAAAATATATATACAAAATACAGCTAAAATAAGCTAAATTTGAATTGAAATGTACATACAAAATACATAAAATAATGTAAATCTGTATCAAAATATTTATACAAATACATATAATAACGTAGATTTGTTTAAAAATATATAAACAAAATACACATTAAGTAATGTAAATACGTATAAAAAATATGTACAAAATACACATATAATCATGTAATTCGTATCAAAATAAATAAACAAAATAGCAATAAAATAATGTAAATTTGTATGAGAAAAAATATACAAATAACGCAAATTTCTATAAAAATATATGTACAAAAATGCATATAAAATAAAGTAAATTAGCATAAAAATATATATACAAAACACACACTAAATAATGTAAATGCGTACATAAAATAACCTAAATCTGTATAAAACTATATACAAAAATACACAAAAATAATTTTAATTTCTTTGAAAAGAAATATACAAAATACACATAAAATTAGGTAAATTTGTATGGAAATACATATGCAAAATACACATCAAATAATGTAAATTTGAATGAAAATATATAAACAAATACACTTAAAATAACGTAAATTTGTATAAAATATATATGCAAGATAGACATTAAATAATGTACATGTGTATAAAAAAATATATACAAAAAACAAATAGAATAATGTAAAATCGTATCAAAATAAATACACAGAATATCAATAAAATAATGTAAATTTGTATGAAAATAAAGATGCAAAATTCCCAAAAATTATCGCATTTTTTATAAAAATATATTTACCAAAATACACATAAAATATTTAAATTTGTATTGAAATAAATATACAAAATGCATATACAGTAAGGTAAATTTGTATTGAAAGAGATATTCAAAAATACATATAAAACAATGTAAATTTGTTTCAAAATATATATACGAATACACATAAAATAAAGTAGATTTCTATAGAAATATATATACAAAATACATATGAAATTATGTAAATACGTATAAAAATATATATATGCAAAATACATATCAAATAATGTAAATTGTGTCAAAATAAATAAACAAAATATCATGAAAAGAATGTGTATTTGTATGAAAATAGATAATAGATAATAAATTTGTATAAAATATATACAAGATACACATTAAATAATGTAAATATGTATAAAAAGTATATACAAAAACAAATAGAATAATGTAAAATCGTATCAAAATAAATACACTGAATATTAATAAAATAATGCAAATTTGTATGAAAATAAAGATGCAAAATTCATAAAATAGCGCATTTCTTATAAAATATATATACCAAAATACACATAATATATTTAAATTTGTATTGAAATAAATATACAAATGCACATACAATAAGGTAAATTTGTATTGAAAGAGATATGCAAAATACAAATAAAACAATGTAAATTTGTTTCAAAATATATATACGAATACAAATAAAAAACGTAGATTTCTATAAAATATATATACAAAATACACATAAAATTAAGTAAATACTTATAAAGAAATATACAAAATACACATAAAATAATGTAAATTCGAATTAAAATAAATAAACAAAATGCCAATAAAAGAATGTGTATTTGGATAAATATAAATATACTAAATACACATACAAAATAAGCATAAAATAAGGTAGACTTGTAATAAAATATATGTACAAAATTCACTTAAAATAATGTAAATTTATATGAAAATATATATACAAATACACATAAAATACCATGAATCTGTATAAAAATATATATTCAAAATAAATATTAAATAATGATAAAAGCGTATAAAAATATATATACAAAGTACATATAAAATGAAAATTAAGATGCAAAATACCTATAAAATAACGCATTTTTTATAAAATTATTGATACCAAAATACACATAAAATATTTATAATATAATATAAAATACATATAAAATAATGTAAATTTGTTTCAAAATATATATACGAATACACATAAAATAACGTAGATTTCTATAAAATTATATATGCAAAATACACATAAAATTAAGTAAATACGTATAAAAAAATATATACAAAATACACATAAAATAATGTAAATTCGTATAAATGTAAATAAACAATATACCAATAAAAGAATGTGTATTTGTATAAATATAAATATACAAAATGCACATAAAATAACGTAAATTTATATAAAACTACATACATAAAATAACGCAAATATCTATCAAAATAAATGTACAAAAATGAACATTAAATAAATTTGCATAAAAATATATATATACAAAACACACATTAGATAATGTAAATGAGTATAAAAATATGTATACAAAATACCTATGAAACAATCTAAATTCGTATCGAATTAAATTAAGAAATACCAATAAAATAATGTAATTTTGGATGAAAATATATATACAAAATACACATAAAATAACCTAAATACAAATACAAATATACACATAAAATAATTTAAAATTGAATTAAATAAATATACAAAATAAACATAAAATAAGGTAAATTTGTAATGAAATATATGAAAAAATACACATAAAATAATATAAATTTGTATGAAAATATATATATATATATATACAAATACACATTAAATAACATGAATTTGTATAAAATTTGTATCAAAATACTTATGCACACAATAAAATAACGTAATTTTTTTATGAAAATGAATATACAAAATACACATAAAATAATTTCAATACGTAGAAAAATATATAAAAAACACATAAAATAATGTAAATATGTATGAAAATATATAAAAAATATTTTTATACAAATTTATATATATGTATTTGTATAGGTATTTTGATACAAATTTACATTATTTTATGTATTTTGTATATATATATTTCAAATTTAAATTTAGCTTATTGTGTATTTTATATCTATTTATTTTAATACAAAATCAAATATTTTATGTTTTGTCGTATATATATTTTTATAAAAAATGCATTATTTTATGGGTATTTTGCTTCTTAATTTTCATACAAATTTACATTATTTTATTAATATTTTCTGTATTTATTTTGATACGATTTTACATTATTTTATTTGTGTTTTGTATATATTTTTTATACATATATATATATATATATATATATATATATATATATATATATATATATATATATATATATATATATATATATATATATATATATATATATATATATATATATATATATATATATATATATATATATATATATATATATATATATATATATATATATATATGTGATACAAATTTACGTAATTTTAAGTCAATATGTTTATATATTTTCATTCAAATTTACATTATTTTATGTGTATTTTGTATATGTATTTCAATACAAATCTACCTAATTTTATGTTTTTTGTATATTTATTTTCATACAAGTTTAAATTATTTTTGTTTATTATTGTATATAGTTTTATACAAATTTAGGTTATTCTATGTGTATTTTGTATATCTATTTTCATACAAATTCACATTCTTTTCATGATATTTTTTTTATTTATTTTGACACGAATTAACATTATTTAATGTGCATTTTGTATATATTTTTATACGTATTTACATTATTTCAAGTGTATTTTCTATATATATATTTCTATAGAAATCTACGTTATTTTATGAGTATTCGTATATATATTTTGAAAAAAATTTACTTTGTTTTATGTGTATTTTGCATATTTTTTCAATACAAATTTACATTATTGTATGTGCATTTTGTATATTAATTTTAATAAAAATTTGATTAATCTATGTGTATTTTTGTGTATGTATTTTTATAAAAATAGGCTTTATTTTAAGGGTATTTTGCATCTTTATTTTCATACAAATTTACATTATTTTATTGATATTCTGTGTATTTATTTGGTATGATTTTACATTATTCTATGTGTTTTTTGTATATATATTTTATATAAAATGTATTTATTTTCATTTCATACAAATCTACATTATTTTATGTGTTTTTTGTACATGTATTTAAATACAAATTTAACTAGTTATATGTGTATTTTGTATATCTATTTTGTATGTATATTTTCATAGAAATTTACTCTATTTTATGAGTATTCGTATATATATTTTGATACAAATTTACATTATTGATGTGTATTTTGCATATCTATTTCAATACAAATTTTCTTTATTATACGTGCATTTTGTATATTTATTTTAATACAAACTTAATTATTTTATATGTATTTTTGTATATATATTTTTATGCAAATATGCGTTATTATATGGATATTTTGCAGCTTTATTTTCATACAAATTTACAATATTTTATTGATATTCTCTTTATTTATTTTGATACGATTTATCATTATTCTATGTGTATTTTGTATATATTTTTTATACATATTTACCTTATTTAAGGTTTATTTTGTATATATATTTTATCCAAATTTACATTATTTTATGTGTATTTGTTTATATATTTTTATACAAATTTACATTATTTTATGTGTATTTTGTATATACATTTTCATAAAAAATTACGTTATTTTATTGTGTGTATTCGTATATATTTTGATACAAATTTTATACAAATTCATGTTATTTAATGTGTATTTGTATATATATTTTCATACAAATTTATATTATTTTGTGTATTTTTTCATATATTTCATTACAAATTTACCTTATTTTATGTTTATTTTGTATATTTATTTCATTCAATTTTAAATTAATTTATGTGTATATTTGTATTTGCATTTAGGTTATTTTATGTGTATTTTGTATATATATTTTCATCCAAAATTACATTATTATATTGGTATTTTCTTAATTTAATTCGATACGAATTTAGATTATTTCATAGGTATTTTGTATACATATTTTTATACTCATTTACATTATCTAATGTGTGTTTTGTATATATATATTTTTACGCAAATTTATTTTATGTTCATTTTTGTACATATATTTTTATAGAAATTTGCGTTATTTTATGTATATAGTTTTATATAAATTTACGTTATTTTATGTGCATTTTGTATATTTATATTTATACAAATACACATTCTTTTATTGCTTTATTGTTTATTTATATTTATACTAATTTACATTATTTTATGTGTATTTTGTAAACATTTTTTTATACGTATTTCCTTAATTTTATGGTTATTTTGTATATGTATTTTTATAGAAATCTACCTTATTTTATGTGTATTCGCAAATATATTTTGAAACAAATTTACATTATTTTATATGTATTTTGCATATCTATTTCAATACAAATTTACCTTATTGTATGTGCATTTTGTATATTTATTTTGATACAAATTCAAATATTTTATGTGTATTTTGGTATCAATAATTTTTAAAAAAATATGTTATTTTATAGGTATTTTTTTGCATCTTAATTTTCATACAAATTTACATTATTTTATTAATATTCTGTGTATATGTTTTGATACGATTTTACATTATTCTATTTGTGTTTTGTATATATTTTTTATACCTATTTACATTATTTAATGTGTATTTTGTATATATATTTTATACAAATTTACGTTATTATATGTGTATTTGTTTATATATTTTCTTTCAAATTAACATTATTTTATGTGTATTTTGTATATGTATTTCAATAGAAATTAACCTAATTTTATGTGTATTTTGTATATTTCTTTTCATACAAATTTAAATTATTTTTGTGTATTTTTGTATATAGTTTTATACAAATTTAGGTTATTTTATGTACGCATTTACATTATTTAATGTGTGTTTTATATATATATTTTTATCCAAAGTTACTTTATTTTACGTTCATTTTTGGACTTATATTTTTATAGAAATTAGCGTTATTTTATATGTATTTGTATATGTTTTCTCATACAAATTTACATTATTTTATTGCTATTTTGTTTATTTAGTTTGATACGAATTACATGATTATATGTGTATTTTGTACATATTTTTTATACGTATTTACATTACTTAATGTGTATTTTGTTTATATATTTTTAAACAAATTTACGTTATTATATGTATTTTTATAAATATTTTGATACAAGTTTACATTATTTTATGTATTTTGTATATACATTTCAATTCAAATTTAGCTTATTTTATCTGTATTTTGTATATATATTTTCATACGAATTTAATTACTTCTGTGTATTTTTGTATATAGTTTTATACAAATTTACGTTATTTTATGTGTATTTTGTATATTTATATTTATACAAATACACATTCTTTTATTGGTATTTTGTTTATTTATTTTGATACGAATTAACGTTATTTTATGTGTATTTTGAATACATTTTTTATACGTATTTACTTCATTTTACGTGTATTTTGTATATATATTTTTATACAAATCTACGTTATTTTATGTGTATTCGTATATATATTTTGAAACAAATTTACATTGTTTTATATGTATTTTGCATATCTATTTCAATACAGATTTACCTCATTGTATGTGTATTTTGTATATTTATTTTAATACAAATAAATTTTTTTATGCGTATTTTTGTATATATATTTAAAAAAAAAGCGTTATTTTATGCGTATTTTGCTCCTTTATTTTCATACAAATTGACATTATTTTATTAATATTCTGTGTATTTATTTTGATACGATTTTACATTATTTTATTTGTGTTTTGTATATATTTTTTTATACAAATTTACGTTATTTTAAGTGTATTTGTTTATGTATTTTCATTCAAATTTACAGTATTTTATGTGTATTTTGTATTTGTATTTCAATTCAAATTTACCTAATTTTATGTGTATTTTGTATATTTATTTTCATACAAATTTAAATTATATTAAATTATATAGTTTTTTACAAATTTATGTTATCTTATGTGTATTTTGTATATTTATTTTCATACAAATACACATTCCTTTATTGACATTTTGTTTATTTATTTTGACGCGAATTTACATTATTTAATATGTATTTTGTATATATATTTTTATACGTATTTACATCCTTTCATGTGTATTTTGTGTATTTATAAAAAATGCGTAATTTTGTGGGTATTTTGCATCTTTATTTTCATACAAATTTACATTATTTTATTTACATTCTGTGTATTTATTTTAATACGATTTTAAATTCTTCTATTTGTGTTTTGTATATATATATTTTATAGATATTTACATTATTTAATGAGTATTTTTTATATATATTTTATACAAATTTATGTTAATTTAAGTGTATTTGTTTATATATTTTCATTCAAATTTACATTTTTTTATGTGTATTTTGTATATGTATTTCTTTACAAATTTACCTAATTTTATGTGTATCTTGTATATTTATTTTCATACAAATTTAACTTATTTTTGTGTATTTTTATATTTAGTTTTATACAAATTTACGTTATTTTATGTGTATTTTGTATATGTATTTTCATACAAATACACATTCTTTTATTGATATTTTAATTATTTATTTTGACACGAATTTACATTATTTAATGTGTATTTAGTATATATATTTTTATACGTATTTACAACATTTCATGTATATTTTGTATATATATATTTCTATAGAAATCTACGTTATTTTATGTGTATTCGTATATATATTTTGAAACAAATCTACATTATTTTATGTGTATTTTGTATATATATTTCATTATAAATTTGTCTTATTTTAAGTTTATTTTTATATCTATTTTCATTCAAATTCAAATCATTTTATGTGTATATTTTTATTTGTATTTACGTTATTTTATGTGTATTTTCTAAATATATTTTCATTCAAAATTACATTATTTTATCGGTATTTTGTTCATTTATTTCGATACGAATTTAGATTATTTCATGTGTATTTTCTATACATATATATACAGAGTAGATTTCTATGAAAATATATATTCAAAATACATATAAAATTATGTAAATAAGTATAAAAATATATATATATATATATATATATATATATATATATATATATATATATATATATATATATATATATATATATATATATATATATATATATATATATATATATATATATCAAATACACCTAAAAAAAATGAAAATTCTTATCAAAATAAATTAATAAAATTCCGATAAAAGAACATACACTTAAAATAACGAAAATTTGTATGAAATATATATAGAAAATACACATTAAATCATGTAAATATGTATAAAAAAATATATACAAAACACAAATAGAATAATGTAAAATAGTATCAAAATAAATACACAGAATATTAATAAAATACTGTAAATTTGTATGAAAATAAAGATGCAAAATACCCATAAAACAACGCATTTTTTATGAAAATATATATACCAAAATGCACATAAAATATTTGAACTTGTATTAAGATAAATATACAAAATTCACATAAAATAAGGTAAATTTGTATTGAAATAGATATGCAAAATACATATAAAATAATGTAAATTTGTTTCAAAATATATATACGAATACACATAAAATAACGTAGATTTCTATAAAATTACATATGCAAAATACAAATAAAATTAAGTAAATACGTATAAAAAAATATATACAAAATACACATAAAATAATGTAAATTCGTATAAATGTAAATAAACAATATACCAATAAAAGAATGTGTATTTGTATAAATATAAATATACAAAATGCACATAAAATAACGTAAATTTATATAAAACTACATACATAAAATAACGCAAATATCTATCAAAATAAATGTACAAAAATGAACATTAAATAAATTTGCATAAAAAAAAAAATATATATATATATATATATATATATATATATATATATATATATATATATATATATATATATATATATATATATATATATATATATATATATATATATATATATATATATATATATATATATATATATATATATATATATATATATATATATATATATATATATATATATATATATATATATATATATATATATATATATATATATATATATATATATATATATATATATATATATATATATATAAATAATAATATAATATGTGAAACAATCTAAATTCGTATCGAATTAAATTAAGAAATACCAATAAAATAATATAATTTTGGATGAAAATATATATACAAAATACACATAACATAACCTAAATACAAATACAAATATACACATAAAATAATTTAAAATTGAATTAAATAAATATACAAAATAAACATAAAATAAGGTAAATTTGTAATGAAATATATGAAAAAATACACAAAAAATAATATAAATTTGTATGAAAATATATATACAAATACACATTAAATAACATGAATTTGTATAAAATTTGTTTAAAAATATACACTTATGCACACAATAAAATAACGTAATTTTTTTAGGAAAATGAATATACAAAATACACATAAAATAATTTCAATACGTAAAAAATATATATACAAAAAACACATAAAATAATGTAAATATGTATGAAAATATATAAACAAATACTCATAAAATAATGTAAATTTGGATAAAATATATATCATAAAATAATGTAAACTCGTATCAAAATAAATAAACAAAATACCAATAAAAGAATGTGTATTTGTATGAATATAAATATACAAAATACACATAAAATAACGTAAATTTATATAAAACTATATACAAAAATGCACAGAAGTAATTAAATTTGTATGAAAATATAAACAAAATACACACGATATAAGCTAAAATTGAATTAAAAATATATATACAAAATACATGAAATAAAGTAAATTGGTATCAAAATATTTTTACAAATACACATATAATAACGTAAATTTGTATGAAAATATATAAACAAAATACACATTAAATAATGTAAATACGTATAAAAAAATAAGTACAAAATACACATATAATCATGTAATTCGTATCAAAATAAATAAACAAAATACCAATAAAATAATATAAATTTGTATGAGTAAACGTGTATGTTGCATATTTTTTCAATACAAATTTACCTTATTATATACGCATTTTGTATATTAATTTTAATACAAATTTAATTATTCGAAGTGTATTTTTGTATCTGTATTTTTATAAACTTATTCCTTATTTTTTGGTTATTTTGCATCTTTATTTTCATACATATTTACATTATTTTATTGATATTCTGCTCATTCATTTTGATAGGAATTGACATTATTCTATGTGAATTTTGTATATATTTTTCATACAAATCTACGTTATTTTATGTGAGTTTGTTTATATATTTTGACACAAATTTACAATATTTTATGGGTATTTTGTATATACATTTCAAAAGAAATTTACCAAGTTTTATGTGTATTTTGTATATCTATTTTCATACAAACTCAAATTATTGCTATGTATTTTTGTATATATTTTAATACAAATTTTAGTTATGTTATGTGTATTTTGTAAATTTATTTTCATTCAAATATATATTATTTTACTGGTGTGTTGTTGATTTATATTGATACGAATTTACATTATTTTATATGTACTTTGTATATATATTTTTATACGCCTTTCCATTATTTAATATTTATTTTGAATATATATTTTTATACAAATTCATGGTATTTTATGTGTATTTGTATATATATTTTCATATAAATTTACATTATTTTATGTGTATTTTGTACATATATGTTATTACAAATCTACCTTATTTTATGTTTATTTTGTATGTGTATTTTGTATATTTATATTTATCCAAATACACATTCTTTTATTGGTATTTTGTTTATTTATTTTAATTCGAATTTACGTTCTTTTATCGGAATTTTATTTATTTATTTTGATACGAATTTTCATTTTTTTTAGGTGTATTTGATATATATAATTTTATACTTATTTACATAATTTTATATGTATTTTGAATATATATTTTCATAGAAATTTACTCTATATGTAAATGTATAGAAAATACACATGAAATAATCTAAATTCGTATCGAAATAAATTAACAAAATACCGAGAAAATAATGTAATTTTGTATGAAAATATATATAGAAAATACACATAAAATAACGTAAATACAAATGAATATATACACATAAAATGATTTGAATTTGAATGAAAATAGATATAAAAATAAACTTAAAATAAGGCAAATTTATAATGAAATATATATACAAAATACACATAAAATAATGTATATCTGTTTCAAAATATATATACGAATACACATCAAATAACGTAGATTTCTATAGAAATATATATACAAAATACACATGAAATGTTGTAAATACGTATAAAAATATATATACAAAATACACATTATATAATGTAAATTCGTGTCAAAATAAATAATTAAAATATCAATAAAAGAATGTGTATTTGTATTAAAATAAATATACAAAACACACATACAATAAGGTAAATCTGTATTGAAATAGATATGCAAAATACATATAAAACAATGTAAATTTGTTTCAAAATATATGTACGAATACACATAAAATAACATAGATTTGTTTAAAAATATATATACAAAATACACATAAAATGAAGTAAATACGTATAAGAAAATGTATACAAAATACACATAAAATAATGTAAATTCGTATCAAAATAAATAAACAAAATACCAATAAAAGAATGTGTTTTTGTATAAATATAAATATACAAAATACACATAAAATAACGTAAATTTGTATAAAACTATATACAAAAATACACAAAGTTATTAAATTCGTATGAAAATAGATATACAAAATACAGATAAAATAAGCTAAATTTGAATTGAAATGTATATACAAAATACATAAAAAAATGTAAATTATCGCATTTTTTATAAAAATATATATACCAAAATACACATAAAATATTTAAATTTGTATTGAAATAAATATACAAAATGCATATTCAGTAAGGTAAATTTGTATTAAAAGAGATATTCAAAAATACATATAAAACAATCTAAATTTGTTTCAAAATATATATACGAATACACATAAAATAAAGAAGATTTCTATAGAAATATATATACAAAATACATATGAAATTATGTAAATACGTATAAAAATATATATACAAAATACATATCAAATAATGTAAATTCGTGTCAAAATAATTAAACAAAATATCATGAAAAGAATGTGTATTTGTATAAAAATAGATAATAGATAATAAATTTGTATAAAATATATATGCAAGATACTCATTAAATAATGTAAATATGTATAAAAAAAAGTGTATACAAAAAACGAATAGAATAATGTAAATTCGTATCAAAATAAATACACCGAATATTAATAAAATAATGTAAATTTGTATGAAAATAAAGATGCAAAATTCCCATAAAATAGCGCATTTCTTATAAAAATATATATACCAAAATACACATAAAATATTTAAATTTGTTTTGAAATAAATATACAAAATGCACATACAATAAGGTAAATTTGTATTGAAAGAGATATGCAAAAATACATATAAAACAATGTAAATTTGTTTCAAAATATATATACGAATACAAATAAAAAAACGTAGATTTCTATAAAAATATATACAAAATACACATAAAATTAAGTAAATACGTATAAAAAAATGTATACAAAATACACATAAAATAATGTAAATTCGATTTAAAATAAATAAACAAAATACCAATAAAAGAACGTGTATTTGGATAAATATAAATATACAATATACAAATACAAAATAAACATAAAATAAGGTAGATTTGTAATAAAATATATGTACAAAATACACATAAAATAATGTAAATTTATATGAAAATATATATAGAAATACACATAAAATACCATGAATTTGTATAAAAATAAATATTCTAAATAAATATTAAATAATGTAAAAGCGTATAAAAATATATATACAAAGTACATATAAAATAATGCAAATTCGTATCAATATAAATCAACAAAACACCAATAAAATAATATATATATATATATATATATATATATATATATATATATATATATATATATATATATATATATATATATATATATATATATATATATATATATATATATATATATATATATATATATATATATATATATATATATATATATATATATATATATATATATATATAAATGTAAATAAATTTACAAAATACACATAACATAACTAAAATATGTATTAAAATATATACAAAAATACATAGAAATAATTTGAGTTTGTATGAAAATAGATATTCAAAATACACATAAAACTAGGTAAATTTCTTTTGAAATGTATTTAAGAAATAGCCTTAAAATATTGTAAATTTGTGTCAAAATATATAAACAAATACACATAAAATAACGTAAATTTGTATGAAAAATATATACAAAATACACATAGAATAATGTCAATTCGTATCAAAATGAATGAGCAGAATATCAATAAAATAATGTATATTTGTATGAAAAAAAAGATGCAAAATACCCAAAAAATAAAGCATATGTTTATAAAAATACAGATACAAAAATACACATCGAATAATTAAATTTGTTTTAAAATTAATATACAAAAATGTAAATTTGTATTGAAAAAATATGCAACATACACGTTTACTCATACAAATTTATATTATTTTATTGGTATTTTGTTTATTTATTTTGATACGAATTACATGATTATATGAGTATTTTGTACACATTTTTTTATACGTATTTACATTATTTAATGTGTATTTTGTTTATATATTTTCATACAAATTTACGTTATTATATGTGTATTTGTATAAATATTTTGATACAAATTTACTTTATCTCATGTATTTTGTACGCATAAAATAATGTAAATTTGTATGAAAATTTATAAACAAAAACATATAAAATCACGTAAATTTGGATAAAATATATATATATATATATATATATATACAAAATATACATTAAATATTTTAAATATGTATAAAAATATATTATATTATATATATTTTTATTGATATTTGCGTTATTTATGTGTATTTTGTATATGTTTTCTCATCGAAATTTACATTATTTTATTGGTATTTTGTCTATTTATTTTGATACGTATTACATGATTATTTGTGTATTTTTTTACATTTTTTTATACGTATTTACATTATTTAATGTGTATTTTGTTTATATATTTTTATACAAATTTACAATATTATATGTGTATTTGTATAGGTATTTTGATACAAATTTACATTATTTTATGTATTTTGTATATATATTTCAATTCAAATTTAGCTTATTTTATGTGTATTTTGTATATCTATTTATTTTAATACAAAATCAAATATTTTATGTTTTTTCGTATATATATTTTCATAAAAAGTGCATTATTTTATGGGTATTTTGCATCTTAATTTTCATACAAATTTACATTATTTGATTAATATTCTCTGTATTTATTTTGATACGATTTTACATTATTTTATTTGTGTTTTGTATATATTTTTTTATACATATTTACATTATTTAATGTGTTTTTTATATATATATTTGATACAAATTTACGTAATTTTTAGTCAATATGTTTATATATTTTCATTCAAATTTACATTATTTTATGTGTATTTTGTATATGTATTTCAATACAAATTTACCTAATTTTATGTTTTTTGTATATTTATTTTCATACATGTTTAAATTATTTTTGTTTACTTTTGTATATAGTTTTATACAAATTTAGGTTATTTTATGTGTATTTTGTATATCTATTTTCATACAAATTCACATTCTTTTCATGATATTTTTTTATTTATTTTGACACGAATTAACATTATTTAATGTGCATTTTGTATATATTTTTATACGTATTTACATTATTTCAAGTGTATTTTGTATATATATTTCTATAGAAATCTACGTTATTTTATGAGTATTCGTATATACATTTTGAAAAAAATTTACTTTGTTTTATGTGTATTTTGCATATTTTTTCAATACAAATTTACATTATTTTATGTGCATGTTGTATATTAATTTTAATAAAAATTTGATTAATCTATGTGTATTTTTGTGTATGTATTTTTATAAAAATAAGCTTTATTTTAAGGGTATTTTGCATCTTTATTTTCATACAAATTTACATTATTTTATTGATATTCTGTTTATTTATTTGGTATGATTTTACATTATTCTATGTGTTTTTTGTATATATATTTTATATAAAATATATTTATTTTCATTTCATACAAATCTACATTATTTTATGTGTTTTTTGTACATGTATTTAAATACAAATTTAACTAGTTATATGTGTATTTTGTATATCTATTTTGTATGTATATTTTCATTGAAAATTTACTCTATTTTATGAGTATTCGTATATATATTTTGATACAAATTTACATTATTGATGTGTATTTTGCATATCTATTTCAATACAAATTTTCTTTATTATACGTGCATTTTGTATATTTATTTTAATACACACTTAATTATTTTATATGTATTTTTGTATATATATTTTTATGCAAATATGCGTTATTATATGGATATTTTGCAGCTTTATTTTCATACAAATTTACATTATTTTATTGATATTCTCTTTATTTATTTTGATACGATTTAACATTATTCTATGTGTATTTTGTATATATTTTTTATACATATTTACCTTATTTAAGGTTTATTTTGTATATATATTTTATCCAAATTTACATTATTTTATGTGTATTTGTTTATATATTTTTATACAAATTTACATTATTTTATGTGTATTTTGTATATACATTTTCATAAAAAATTACGTTATTTTATTGTGTGTATTCGTATATATTTTGATACAAATTTTATACAAATTCATGTTATTTAATGTGTATTTGTATATATATTTTCATACAAATTTATGTTATTTTATGTGTATTTTTTCATATATTTCATTACAAATTTACCTTATTTTATGTTTATTTTGTATATTTATTTCATTCAATTTTAAATTAATTTATGTGTATATTTGTATTTGCATTTAGGTTATTTTATGTGTATTTTGTATATATATTTTCATCCAAAATTACATTATTATATTGGTATTTTCTTAATTTAATTCGATACGAATTTAGATTATTTCATAGGTATTTTGCATACATATTTTTATAATCATTTATATTATCTAATGTGTGTTTTGTATATATATTTTTACGCAAATTTATTTTATGTTCATTTTTGTACATATATTTTTATATAAATTTGCGTTATTTGATGTATATAGTTTTATATAAATTTACGTTATTTTATGTGCATTTTGTATATTTATATTTATACAAATACACATTCTTTTATTGCTATATTGTTTATTTATATTTATACTAATTTACATTATTTTATGTGTATTTTGTATACATTTTTTTATACGTATTTACTTAATTTTATGGTTATTTTGTATATGTATTTTTATAGAAATCTACGTTATTTTATGTGTATTCGCAAATATATTTTGAAACAAATTTACATTATTTTATATGTATTTTGCATATCTATTTCAATACAAATTTACCTTATTGTATGTGCATTTTGTATATTTATTTTGATACAAATTCAAATATTTTATGTGTATTTTGGTATCAATAATTTAAAAAAAAATGCGTTATTTTATAGGTATTGTGCATCTTAATTTTCATACAAATTTACATTATTTTATTAATATTCTGTGTATATATTTTGATACGATTTTACATTATTCTATTTGTGTTTTGTATATATTTTTTATACCTATTTACATTATTTAATGTGTATTTTGTATATATATTTTATACAAATTTACGTTATTATATGTGTATTTGTTTATATATTTTCTTTCAAATTTACATTATTTTATGTGTATTTTGTATATGTGTTTCAATAGAAATTAACCTAATTTTATGTGTATTTTGTATATTTCTTTTCATACAAATTTAAATTATTTTTGTGTATTTTTGTATATAGTTTTATACAAATTTAGGTTATTTTATGTACGCATTTACATTATTTAATGTGTGTTTTATATATATATATATATTTTTATCCAAAGTTAATTTATTTTACGTTCATTTTTGGACATATATTTTTATAGAAATTAGCGTTATTTTATATGTATTTGTATATGTTTTCTCATACAAATTTACATTATTTTATTGCTATTTTGTTTATTTAGCTTGATACGAATTACATGATTATATGTGTATTTTGTACATATTTTTTATACGTATTTACATTACTTAATGTGTATTTTGTTTATATATTTTTAAACAAATTTACGTTATTATATGTATTTTTATAAATATTTTGATACAAATTTACATTATTTTATGTATTTTGTATATACATTTCAATTCAAATTTAGCTTATTTTATCTGTATTTTGTATATATATTTTCATACGAGTTTAATTACTTCTGTGTATTTTTGTATATAGTTTTATACAAATTTACGTTATTTTATGTGTATTTTGTATATTTATATTTATACAAATACACATTCTTTTATTGGTATTTTGTTTATTTATTTTGATACGAATTAACGTTATTTTATGTGTATTTTGTATACATTTTTTTATACGTATTTACTTCATTTTACGTGTATTTTGTATATATATTTTTATACAAATCTACGTTATTTTATGTGTATTCGTATATATATTTTGAAACAAATTTCCATTGTTTTATATGTATTTTGCATATCTATTTCAATACAGATTTACCTCATTGTATGTGTATTTTGTATATTTATTTTAATACAAATAAATTTTTTTATGCGTATTTTTGTATATATATTTAAAAAAGAGCGTTATTTTATGCGTATTTTGCTTCTTTATTTTCATACAAGTTTACATTATTTTATTAATATTCTGTGTATTTATTTTGATACGATTTTACATTATTTTATTTGTGTTTTGTATATATTTTTTTTATACAAATTTACGTTATTTTAAGTGTATTTGTTTATGTATTTTCATTCAAATTTACAGTATTTTATGTGTATTTTGTATTTGTATTTCAATACAAATTTACCTAATTTTATGTGTATTTTGTATATTTATTTTCATACAAATTTAAATTATATTAAATTATATAGTTTTCTACAAATTTATGTTATCTTATGTGTATTTTGTATATTTATTTTCATACAAATACACATTCCTTTATTATCATTTTGTTTATTTATTTTGACGCGAATTTACATTATTTAATATGTATTTTGTATATATATTTTTATACGTATTTACATCCTTTCATGTGTATTTTGTATATTTATAAAAAATGTGCATGTGGTATTTTGCATCTTTATTTTCATACAAATTTACATTATTTTATTTACATTCTGTGTATTTATTTTAATACGATTTTAAATTCTTCTATTTGTGTTTTTGTTATATATATTTTTTATACATATTTACATTATTTAATGAGTATTTTTTATATATATTTTATACAAATTTATGTTAATTTAAGTGTATTTGTTTATATATTTTCATTCAAATTTACGTTATTTTATGTGTATTTTGTATATGTATTTCTTTACAAATTTACCTAATTTTATGTGTATCTTGTATATTTATTTTCATACAAATTTAACTTATTTTTGTGTATTTTTATATATAGTTTTATACAAATTTACGTTATTTTATGTGTATTTTGTATATGTATTTTCATACAAATACACATTCTTTTATTGATATTTTAATTATTTGTTTTGACACGAATTTACATTATTTAATGTGTATTTAGTATATATATTTTTATACGTATTTACAACATTTCATGTATATTTTGTATATATATATTTCTATAGAAATCTACGTTATTTTATGTGTATTCGTATATATATTTTGAAACAAATCTACATTATTTTATGTGTATTTTGTATATATATTTCATTATAAATTTGCCTTATTTTAAGTTTATTTTTATATCTATTTTCATTCAAATTCAAATCATTTTATGTGTATATATTTATTTGTATTTACGTTATTTTATGTGTATTTTCTAAATATTTTTATTTTCTAAATATATTTATTTCGATACGAATTTAGATTATTTCATGTGTATTTTCAATACATATACATATAGAGTAGATTTCTATAAAAATATATATTCAAAATACATATAAAATTATTTATATATGTATATATATATATATATATATATATATATATATATATATATATATATATATATATATATATATATATATATATATATATATATATATATATATATATATATATATATATATATATAGAGATATATATATATATATATATATATATATATATATATATATATATCAAATATAATTAATAAAAAAACAAAATAAATTAATAAAATTCCGATAAAAGAACGTATATTTGTAGGAAAATAAATATACAAAATACACATAAAATTACGAAAATTTGAATAAAAATATATACAAAAATACACAAAATTAGGTAAATTTCTATTGAAATACATATACAAAATACACATAAAATAATGTAAATTTGAATAAAAATATATAAACAAATACACTTAAAATAACGAAAATTTGGATGAAATATATATAGAAAATACACATTAAATCATGTAAATATGTATAAAAAAATATATACAAAACACAAATAGAATAATGTAAAATAGTATCAAAATAAATACACAGAATATTAATAAAATACTGTAAATTTGTATGAAAATAAAGATGCAAAATACCCATAAAACAACGCATTTTTTATGAAAATATATATACCAAAATGCACATAAAATATTTTAATTTGTATTACAATAAATATACAAAATGCACATACAATAAGGTAAATTTGTATTGAAATAGATATGCAAAATACATATAAAACAATGTAAATTTGTTTCAAAATATACATACGAATACTCATAAAATAACGTAGATTTCTATAAAATATATATACAAAATACACATAAAATGAAGTAAATACGTATAACAAAATGTATACAAAATACACATAAAATAATGTATATTCGTATCAAAATAAATAAACTAAATGCCAATAAAAGAATGTTTACTTGTATAAATATAAATATACAAAATACACATAAAATAACGTAATATTGTATAAAACTATATACAAAAATAAACAAAAATAATTAAATTTGTATGAAAAAAGATATACAAAAGACATATAAAATAAGCTAAATTTGAATTGAAATAAATATAGAAAATACATAAAATAATGTAAATTTGTATCAAAATATATATTCAAATACACATATAATATCGTAAATTTGTATAAAAATATATAAACAAAATACAATATAAATAATGTAAATAAGTATAAAAGATATTTACGTAATGTAAATATTTATTTTATTAAATATTCATATTACCAATAAAATATATTATATTTAAAAAAATATATATACAAAAATACACATAAAATAATTAAATTTTTATTAAAATAAATATACAAAATACAAATACAATAAGGTAGATTTTCATTGAAATAGATATGCAAAAAACATAAAATAATGAAAATTTTATCAAAATATATACGAATACACACAATAAAATTACGTAAATTTTATGAAAATATATATACAAAATACATAAAATAATGTAAATACATAGAAAATATATATACAAAATACATAAAATAATATAAATTCGTATCAAAATAAATAAACAAAATTTCCTCTAAAAGAATGTATATGTGTAGGAAATATATATACAAAATACAAATAAAATAAAAAAAATTGTATAAAAATAATACAAAATACACAAAATAATTTAAATTTGTTTGAAAATAAATATGCAAAATACAAATGAAATTAGGCAAATTTTATTGAAATACATATACAAAATACATAAAATAATGTAAATTTGTATGAAAATATAAACAAATACACATAAGATAACGTAAATTTCCATAAATATATGTACAAAATATACATTAAATAATGTAAATATGTCTAAAATATATATACAAAATACACAGAATAACGTAAAATCGTATAAAATAAATAAACAGACAATCAATAAAATAATGTAAATTTGTATGAAAATAAAGATGCAAAATACCCATATAATAACGCATATTTGTTTAAAAATATATATACAAAATACACATAAAATAATTAAATTTGTATCAAAATAAATATTCAAAAGGCACATACAATAAAGAAAATTTGTATTGAAATAGATATGCGAAATACACATAAATAATGTAAATTTTTATCAAAATATATATACGAATACACATAAAATAGAGTAAATTTCTATGAAAATATATATTCAAAATACATATAAAATTATGTAAATAAGTATAAAAATATATATATCAAATACACCTAAAATAATGAAAACTCGTATCAAAATAAATAAACAAAATTCCGATAAAAGAACGTATATTTGTAGGAAAATATAAATATACATAAAATTACGAAAATTTGAATAAAAATATATACTAAAATACACAAAATTTATTTCAGTTTGTATGAAAATAGATATACATAATACACATATAATTAGTTAAATTTGAATTTAAATACATGTACAAAATACACATAAAATAATGTAAATTTGTATGAAATGAAAACAAATTCACATAAAATAACGTTCATTTGTATGAAATATATATACAAAATGTACATAGAATAATGTAAAATCGTATCAAAATAAATACACAGAATATCAATAAAATAATGTAAATTTGTATGAAAATAAAGATGCAAAATACCCATAAAATAAAGCATTTTTTTATGAAAATACATATACAAAAATACACATAGAATAATTAAATTTGTATTAAAATTAATATACAAAATGCACGTACAATAAGGTAAATTTATATTGAAAAAATATGCAAAATGCACATAAAACAATGTATATTTGGTTCAAAATATATATACGAAGACACATAAAATAACATATATTTCTATAGAAATATATATACAAAATACACATGAAATGACGTAAATACGTATAAAAATATATGTACACAATACACATTAAATAATGTGAATTCGCGTCAAAATAAATAAACAAATATCAATAAAAATGTATTTGTATGAAAATAGATATACAAAATACACATAAAATATTTAAATTTATATAAAACTCTTTTATAAAATATATATACAAAATAATAATATTTTAAAATTTGTATTACAATAAATATACAAAATGCACATACAATAAGGTAGATTTATATTGAAATAGATATGCTAAATACATATAAAACAATGTAAATTTGCTTCAAAATATATATACCAATACACATAAAATAACGTAGATTACTATAAAGATATATATACAAAATACCTTGTAAATGAAGTATACGTATAAGAAAATGTATACAAAGTACACATAAAATAATTAAATTTGTATTTTATTTAAAAATAAATTTGCAAAATACACATACAATAAGGTAAATCTATATTGAAATAGATATGCAAAATAAACATAAAATAATGTAAATTTGTATCAAATCATATACGAATACACACAATAAAATAACGTAAATTTTTTTGAAAATGTATATAAAAAATACACATAAAATAATGTAAATACGTAGAAAAATATGTATACAAAATACACATAAAATTATGTAAATTCTTATGAAAATAAATGAACAAAATTCCACTAAAAGAATGTATATTTGTAGGAAAATATAAATACAAAATACAAATAAAATAACTAAAATTTGTATTAAAATATATAAAAACTACATAAAAATCATTTAAATTTGTTTGAAAATAGATATGCAAAATACACATAAAATTAGGCAAATCTGTATTGAAATACACATACAAATTACACATCAAATATTATAAATTTGTATGAAAATATATAAACAAATACACATTTATATAAAATATATATACAAAATATACATTAAATAATGTAAATGTGTATAAAAATATATATACAAAATACAAATAGAATAATTTAAAATAGTATCAAAATAAATAAACAGAATATCAATAAAATAATGTATATTTGTATGAAAATAAAAGATGCAAAATACCCAAATAATAACGCATATTTTTACAAAAATACACATAAAATAATTAAATTTGTATTAAAATAAATATACAAAATACACATACAATATGGTAAATTTGTATTGAAATAGATTTGCAAAATAAACATAAATAATTTAAATTTGTATCAAAATATATACGAATACCCATAAAATAGAGTAAATTTCTATGAAAATATATATTCAAAACACAAATAAAATGATATAAATAAGTATAAAATATACATATCAAATACACCTAAAATAATGTAAATTCGTATAAAATAAATAAACAAAATTACGATAAAAGATGCAAGATACATTAAATAATGTAAATATTTATTAAAAAATATATAAATACAAAATATAGAATAATGTGAAATCGTATCAAAATAAATACACCTAATATTAATAAAATAATGTAAATTTGTTTGAAAATAAAGATGCAAAATTCCATCAAATAGCGCATTTCTTATAAAATATATATACCAAAATACACATAAAATATTAAAATTTGTATTGAAATAAACATACAAAATGCACATACAATAAGGTAAATTTGTATTGAAAGAGATATGCAAAAATACATATAGAACAATGTAAATTTGTTTCAAAATATATATACGAATACACAAAATAACGTAGATTTCTATAAAATATATATACAAAATACATAAAATTAAGTACATACGTATGAAAATAGATATACAAAATACACATAGAATAATGTAAAATTGTTTAAAAAAAAAGAATATAAATAAAATAATGTAAATTTGTATGAAAATAAAAATGCAAAATACCCATAAAATAAAGCATATTTTTATAAAAATACATATACAAAAATACACATAGCATAATTAAATTTGTATTAATATTAATATACAAAATGCATATACATTATTGTAAATTTGTATTGAAAAAATATGCAAAATACACATAAAAGTGTAAACTTATTTCAAAATCTATATACGAATGCTCATAAATCAACGTAGATTTCTATAGAAATATATATTCAAAATACACATCAAATGATGTAAACTCGAATAAAATATATATATATATATATATATATATATATATATATATATATATATATATATATATATATATATATATATATATATATATATATATATATATATATATATATATATATATATATATATATATATATATATATATATATATATATATATATACACATTAAATAATGTAAACTCGCGTCAAAGTAAATAAACAAAATATCAATAAAAGAATGTGTATTTGTATGAAAATAGATATACAATATACACATAAAATCACCTAAATTTTTATAAAACTATATACAAAAATACACAAAAATAATTTTAATTTGTATGAAAATAAATATACAAAATACACATAAAATTAGGTAAATTTGTATTGAAATACATTTACAAAATACACATAAAATAATGTAAATTTGAATGAAAATATATAAACAAATACACTTAAAATAACGTAAATTTGTATAAAATATATATAAAAAATACACATTAAATAATGTAAATATGTATAAAAGAATATATACAAAACACAAATAGAATAATATAAAATCGTATCAAAATAAATACACAGAATATCAATAAAATAATGTAAATTTGTATGAAAATAAAGATGCAAAATACCCATAAAATAAAGCATTTTTTTAATGAAAATACATATACAAAAATACACATAGAATAATTAAATTTGTATTAAAATTAATATACAAAATGCACGTACAATAAGGTAAATTTATATTGAAAAAATATGCAAAATGCACATAAAACAATGTAAATTTGTTTCAAAATATATATACGAAGACACATAAAATAACATATATTTCTATAGAAATATATATACAAAATACACATGAAATGACGTAAATACGTATAAATATATACATACACAATACACATTAAATAATGTGAACTCGCGTCAAAATAAATAAACAAATATCAATAAAAATGTGTATTTGTATGAAAATAGATATACAAAACACACATAAAATATTTTAAATTTATATAAAACTCTTTTTATAAAAATATATATACCAAAATAATAAAATTTTAAAATTTGTATTACAATAAATATACAAAATGCACGTACAATAAGGTAGATTTATATTGAAATAGATATGCTAAATACATATAAAACAATGTAAATTTGCTTCAAAATATATACCAATACACATAAAATAACGTAGATTACTATAAATATATATACAAACTACGCATTAAATGAAGTAAATACGTATAAGAAAATGTATACAAAGTACACATAAAATAATTAAATTTGTATTAAAATAAATTTGCAAAATACACATACAATAATGTAAATCTATATTGAAATAGATATGCAAAATAAACATAAAATAATGTAAATTTGTATCAAATCATATACGAATACACACAATAAAATAACGTAAATTTTTATGAAAATGTATATAAAAAATACCCATAAAATAATGTAAATACGTGAAAAATATATATACAAAATACATAAAATTATGTAAATTCTTATGAAAATAAATGAACAAAATTCCACTAAAAGAATGTATATTTGTAGGAAAATATAAATACAAAATACAAATAAAATAACTAAAATTTGTATTAAAATATATAAAAACTACATAAAAATCATTTAAATTTGTTTGAAAATAGATATGCAAAATACACATAAAATTAGGCAAATCTGTATTGAAATACACATACAAATTACACATCAAATATTGTAAATTTGTATGAAAATATATAAACAAATACACATTTATATAAAATATATATACAAAATATACATTAAATAATGTAGATGTGTATAAAAATATATATATATACAAAATACACATAGAATAATGTAAAATCGTATCAAAATAAATAAACAGAATATCAATAAAATAATGTAAATTTGTATGAAAATAAAGATGCAAAATACCCAAATAATAATGCATATTTTTACAAAAATGCACATAAAATAATTAAATTTGTATTAAAATAAATATACAAAATACACATACAATATGGTAAATTTGTATTGAAATAGATTTGCAAAATAAACATAAATAATTTAAATTTGTATCAAAATATATATACGAATACCCATAAAATAGAGTAAATTTCTATGAAAATATATATTCAAAACACAAATAAAATGATATAAATAAGTATAAAAATATACATATCAAATACACCTAAAATAATGTAAATTCGTATAAAAATAAATAAACAAAATTACGATAAAAGATGCAAGATGCATATTAAATAATGTAAATATTTATTAAAAAAATATATAAATACAAAAATATAGAATAATGTGAAATCGTATCAAAATAAATACACCGAATATTAATAAAATAATGTAAATTTGTTTGAAAATAAAGATGCAAAACTCCCATCAAATAGCGCATTTCTTATAAAAATATATATACCAAAATACACATAAAATATTTAAATTTGTATTGAAATAAACATACAAAATGCACATACAATAAGGTAAATTTGTATTGAAAGAGATATGCAAAAATACATATAAAACAATGTAAATTTGTTTCAAAATATATATACGAATACACAAAATAACGTAGATTTCTATAAAAATATATATACAAAATACACATAAAATTAAGTAAATACGTATGAAAATAGATATACAAAATACACATAGAATAATGTAAAATTGTTTAAAAAAAAAAGAATATAAATAAAATAATGTAAATTTGTATGAAAATAAAAATGCAAAATACCCATAAAATAAAGCATATTTTTATAAAAATACATATACAAAAATACACATAGCATAATTAAATTTGTATTAAAATTAATATACAAAATGCATATACAATAAGGTAAATTTGTATTGAAAAAATATGCAAAGTACATATAAGTGTAAATTTATTTCAAAATCTATATACGAATACTCATAAATCAACGTAGATTTCTATAAATATATATACAAAATACACAAAAAATGATGTAAACACGAAAAAAAAAAAAAATATATATATATATATATATATATATATATATATATATATATATATATATATATATATATATATATATATATATATATATATATATATATATATATATATATATATATATATATATATATATATATATATATATATATATATATATATATATATATATATATATATATATATATATATATATATATATATATATATATATATATATATATAAAATAAATAATATAAACTATCAAAGTAAATAAACAAAATATCAATAAACGAATATGTATTTGTATGAAAATAGATATACAATATACATAAAATCACCTAAATTTTATAAAACTATATACAAAATACAAAATAATTTTAATTTGTGAAAATAAATATACAAAATACACATAAAATTAGGTAAATTTGTATTGAAATACATTTACAAAATACACATAAAATAATGTAAATTTGAATGAAAATATATAAACAAATACACTTAAAATAACGTAAATTTGTATAAAATATATATAAAAAATACACATTAAATAATGTAAATATGTATAAAAGAATATATACAAAACACAAATAGAATAATATAAAATCGTATCAAAATAAATACACAGAATATCAATAAAATAATGTAAATTTGTATGAAAATAAAGATGCAAAATACCCATAAAATAAAGCATTTTTTTAATGAAAATACATATACAAAAATACACATAGAATAATTAAATTTGTATTAAAATTAATATACAAAATGCACGTACAATAAGGTAAATTTATATTGAAAAAATATGCAAAATGCACATAAAACAATGTATATTTGTTTCAAAATATATATACGAAGACACATAAAATAACATATATTTCTATAGAAATATATATACAAAATACACATAAAATTATGTAAATTCTTATGAAAATAAATGAACAAAATTCCACTAAAAGAATGTATATTTGTAGGAAAATATAAATACAAAATACAAATAAAATAACTAAAATTTGTATTAAAATATATAAAAACTACATAAAAATCATTTAAATTTGTTTGAAAATAGATATGCAAAATACACATAAAATTAGGCAAATCTGTATTGAAATACACATACAAATTACCCATCAAATATTGTAAATTTGTATGAAAATATATAAACAAATACACATTTATATAAGATATATATACAAAATATACATTAAATAATGTAAATGTGTATAAAAATATATATACAAAATACACATAGAATAATGTAAAATCGTATCAAAATAAATAAACAGAATATCAATAAAATAATGTAAATTTGTATGAAAATAAAGATGCAAAATACCCAAATAATAACGCATATTTTTACAAAAATACACATAAAATAATTAAATTTGTATTAAAATAAATATACAAAATACACATACAATATGGTAAATTTGTATTGAAATAGATTTGCAAAATAAACATAAATAATTTAAATTTGTATCAAAATATATATACGAATACCCATAAAATAGAGTAAATTTCTATGAAAATATATATTCAAAACACAAAGAAAATGATATAAATAAGTATAAAAATATACATATCAAATACACCTAAAATAATGTAAATTCGTATAAAAATAAATAAACAAAATTACGATAAAAGATGCAAGATACACATTAAATAATGAAAATATTTATAAAAAAAATATATATATACAAAAAAATAGAATAATGTGAAATCGTATCAAAATAAATACACCGAATATTAATAAAATAATGTAAATTTGTTTGAAAATAAAGATGCAAAATTCCCATCAAATAGCGCATTTCTTATAAAAATATATACCAAAATACACATAAAATATTTAAATTTGTATTGAAATAAACATACAAAATGCACATACAATAAAATTAAATTTGTATTGAAAGAGATATGCAAAAATACATATAAAACAATGTAAATTTGTTTCAAAATATATATACGAATACACAAAATAACGTAGATTTCTATAAAAATATATATACAAAATACACATAAAATTAAGTGAATACGTATGAAAATAGATATACAAAATACACATAGAATAATGTAAAATTGTTTAAAAAAATATATATATATAAATAAAATAATGTAAATTTGTATGAAAATAAAAATGCAAAATACCCATAAGATAAAGCATATTTTTATAAAAATACATATACAAAAATACACATAGCATAATTAAATTTGTATTAAAATTAATATACAAAATGCATATACAATAAGGGAAATTTGTATTGAAAAAATATGCAAAATACACATAAAAGTGTAAATTTATTTCAAAATCTATATACGAATACTCATAAATCAACGTAGACTTCTATAGAAATATATATACAAAATACACTTCAAATGATGTAAACACGAATAATATATATATATATATATATATATATATATATATATATATATATATATATATATATATATATATATATATATATATATATATATATATATATATATATATATATATATATATATATATATATATATATATATATATATATATATATAACATTAAATAATGTAAACTCGCGTCAAAGTAAATAAACAAAATATCAATAAACGAATGTGTATTTGTATGAAAATAGATATACAATATACACATAAAATCACCTAAATTTTTATAAAACTATATACAAAAATACACAAAAATAATTTTAATTTGTATGAAAATAAATATACAAAATACACATAAAATTAGGTAAATTTGTATTGAAATACATTTACAAAATACACATAAAATAATGTAAATTTGAATGAAAATATATAAACAAATACACTTAAAATAACGTAAATTTGTATAAAATATATATAAAAAATACACATTAAATAATGTAAATATGTATAAAAGAATATATACAAAACACAAATAGAATAATATAAAATCGTATCAAAATAAATACACAGAATATTAATAAAATAATGTAAATTTGTATGAAAATTAAGATGCAAAATACCCATAAAATAACGCATTTTTTCTAAAAATATATATACCAAGACACACATAAAATATTTGAATTTATATTAAAATAAATATACAAAATGCACATACAATAAGGTAAATTTGTATTGAAATAGATATGCAAAATACATATAAAACCATGTAAATTTTTAAAAAATATATATACGAATACACATAAAATAACGTAGATTTCTATGAAAATAAATATACAAAATACACATAAAATGAAGTAAATACGTATAAAAAAAGGTATACAAAATACACTTAAAATAATGTAAACTTGTATCAAAATAAATAAACAAAATACTAATAAAAGAAAGTGTATTGTATATATATATAAATTAACAAAATACAAATAAAATAACGTAAATTTATATAAAACTATATGCAAAAATACACAAAAGTAATTAAATTTGTGTGAATATAGATATACAAAATACATGTGTATTTTGTATATTTATTTTCATACAAATTGAAATTATTTTTGTTTATTTTTTTATATATTTTCATACAAATTTTCGTTATTTTATGTGTATTTTGTATATTTATTTTTTCTACAAATATACGTTCTTTTATCTGAATTTTGTTTATTGAATTTGTAACGAATTTACCTTATTTTGTATATCTATTTTCATACAAATTAAAATACTTCTGTGTTTTTTTGTATATAGTTTTATATAAATTTACGTTATTTTATGTGTATTTTGTATATTTATATTTATACAAATACACATTCTTTTATTGGTATTTTGTATATTTATTTTGATACGAATTTACATTATTTTATGTGTATTTTGTATACATTTTTTTATACGTATTTACTTCTTCTTATATGTATTTTGTATATATATTTTTATAGAAATCTACGTTATTTTATGTGTATATATATTTTGAAACAAATTTACATTGTTTTATATGTATTTTGCATATCTATTTCAATACAAATTTACCTTATTGAATATGTTTTTTGTATATTTATCTTAATACAAATTTAATTTTTTGATGTGTATTTTGGTATATATATTTTTATAAATAAAAAAATGCGTTATTTTATAGGTATTTTTATAAATATTTTGATACAAATCTACATTATTTTATGTATTTTGTATATACATTTCAATTCAAATTTAGCTTATTTTATCTGTATTTTGTATATCCATTTTCATACGAATTTAATTACTTCTGTGTATTTTTGTATATAGTTTTATACAAATTTACGTTATTTTATGTGTATTTTGTATATTTATATTTATACAAATACACATTCTTTTATTGGTATTTTGTTTATTTATTTTGATACGAATTTACATTATTTTATGTATATTTTGTATACATTTTCTTATACGTATTTACTTCATTTTATGTGTATTTTGTATATATATTTTTATATAAATCTACGTTATTTTATGTGTATTCGTATATATATTTTGAAACAAATTTACATTGTTTTATATGTATTTTGCATATCTATTTCAATACAGATTTACCTTATTGTATGTGTATTTTGTATATTTATTTTAATACAAATTAATTTTTTCATGTGTTTTTTGGAATATATATTTTTATAAAAAATGCGTTATTTAATGGGTATTTTGCATCTTTTTTTTCAAACAAATTTACATTTTTTTATTAATATAATGTGCATTTATTTTGATACGATTTTACATTATTCTATTTGTGTTTTGTATATATTTTTTTTTACATATTTACATTATTTAATGTGTATTTTTGTATATTTTAAAACAAATTTACGTTATTATATGCGCATCTGTTAAAATATTTTGATTCAAATTTACATTATTTTATGTATTTTGTATATATATTTCAATACAAATTTAATTTATTTTATGTATATTTTGTATATCTATTTTCATTTGTATCAAAATAAATAAACAAAATAGCAATAAAATAATGTAAATTTGTATGAGAAAACATATACAAATGCACATAAAATAAAGTAAATTTGCAAATTTGTATTGAAATAGATATGCAAAATACATATAAAACAATGTAAATTTGTTTCAAAATATATATACGAATACACATAAAATAACGTAGATTTCTATAAAAATATGTACAAAATACACATAAAATGAAGTAAATACGTATAAAAAAATGAATACAAAAAATACATAAAAATCGTATCAAAATAAATAAATAAAATTCCAGTAAAAGAATGTGTATTTGTAAAAATATAAATATACAAAATACACATAAAATATCGTAAATTTGTATAAAACTATATACAAAAATACACAGAAGTAATTAAATTTGTATGAAAATATATATAAAAATACAGCTAAAATAAGCTAAATTTGAATTGAAATGTACATACAAAATACATAAAATAATGTAAATCTGTATCAAAATATTTATACAAATACATATAATAACGTAGATTTGTTTAAAAATATATAAACAAAATACACATTAAGTAATGTAAATACGTATAAAAAATATGTACAAAATACACATATAATCATGTAATTCGTATCAAAATAAATAAACAAAATAGCAATAAAATAATGTAAATTAGTATGAGAAAACATATACAAATAACGCAAATTTCCATAAAAATATATGTACAAAAATGCACATAAAATAAAGTAAATTTACAAAAAAATATATATATATAAAACACACACTAAATAATGTAAATGCGTACATAAAATAACCTAAATTTGTATAAAACAATATACAAAAATACACAAAAATAATTTAAATTTGTTTGAAAAGAAATAAACAAAATACACATAAAATTAGGTAAATTTGTATAGAAATACATATACAAAATACACATCAAATAATGTAAATTTGAATGAAAATATATAAAGAAATACACTTAAAATAACGTAAATTTGTATAAATTATATATGCAAGATACACATTAAGTAATGTAAATGTGTATAAAAAATATATATATACAAAAAACAAATAGAATAATGTAAAATCGTATCAAAATAAATACACAGAATATCAATCAAATAATGTAAATTTGTATCAAAATAAAGATACAAAATTCACAAAAATTATCGCATTTTTAATAAAAATATATTTACCAAAATACACATAAAATATTTAAATTTGTATTGAAATAAATATACAAAATGCATATACAGTAAGGTAAATTTGTATTGAAAGATATTCAAAAATACATATAAAACAATGTAAATTTGTTTCAAAATATATATACGAATACACATAAAATAAAGTAGATTTCTATAGAAATATATATACAAAATACATATGAAATTATGTAAATACGTATAAAAATATATATACAAAATACATATCAAATAATGTAAATTCGTGTCAAAATAAATAAACAAAATATCATGAAAAGAATGTGTATTTGTCAAAAATTATCGCATTTTTTATAAAAGTATATATACCAAAATACACATAAAATATTTAAATTTGTATTGAAACAAATATACAAAATGCATATACAGTAAGGTAAATTTGTAATGAAAGAAATATTCAAAAATACATAAATAATGTAAATTTGTTTCAAAATATATATACGAATACACAGAAAATAAAGTAGATTTCTATAGGAATATATATACAAAATACATATGAAATTATGTAAATACGTATTAAAATATATATACAAAATACATATCAAATAATGTAAATTCGTGTCAAAATAAATAAACAAAATATCATGAAAAGAATGTGTATTTGTATGAAAATAGGTAATAGATAATAAATTTGTATAAAATATATATGCAAGATACACATTAAATAATGTAAATATGTATAAAAAAGTATATACAAAAAACAAATAGAATAATGCAACATCGTATCAAAATAAATACACCGAATATTAATAAGATAATGTAAATTTGTATGAAAATAAAGATGCAAAATTCCCATAAAATAGCGCATTTCTTATAAAAATATATATACTAAAATACACATAAAATATTTGAATTTGCATTGAAATAAATATACAAATTCACATACAATAAGGTAAATTTGTATTGAAAGAGATATGCAAAAATACATATAAAACACTGTAAATTTGTTTCAAAATATATATACGAATACAAACAAAAAAACGTAGATTTCTATAAAAATATATATACAAAATACACATAAAATTAAGTAAATACGAATAAAAAAATGTATACAAAATACACATAAAATCATGTAATTTCGAATTAAAATAAATGTAAATTTGAATGAAAATATAAAAACAAATACACTTAAAATAACGTAAATTTGTATAAAATATATATGCAAGATACACATTAAATAATGTAAATGTGTATAAAAAAAAATATACAAAAAACAAATAGAATAATGTAAAATCGTATCAAAATAAATACACAGAATATCAATAAAATAATGTAAATTTGTATGAAAATAAAGATGCAAAATTCCCAAAAATTATCGCATTTTTTATAGAAATATATATACCAAAATACACATAAAATATTTAAATTTGTATTGAAATAAATATACAAAATGCATATACAGTAAGGTAAATTTGTATTAAAAGAGATATTCAAAAATACATATAAAACAATGTAAATTTGTTTCAAAATATATATACGAATACATATAAAATAAAGTAGATTTCTATAGAAATATATATACAAAATGCATATGAAATTATGTAAATACGTATAAAAATATATATACAAAATACATATCAAATAATGTAAATTCGTGTCAAAAGAAATGAACAAAATATCATGAAAAGAATGTGTATTTGTATAAAAATAGATAATAGATAATAAATTTGTATAAAATATATATGCAAGATACTCATTAAATAATGTAAATATGTATAAAAAAGTATATACAAAAAACAAATAGAATAATGTAAATTCGTATCAAAATAAATACACCGAATATTAATAAAATAATGTACATTTGTATGAAAATAAAGATGCAAAATTCCCATAAAATAGCGCATTTCTTATAAAAAAAAAAATATATATATATATATATATATATATATATATATATATATATATATATATATATATATATATATATATATATATATATATATATATATATATATATATATATATATATATATATATATATATATATATATATATATATATATATATATATATACATATATACACAAAATATTTAAATTTGTATTGAAATAAATACACAAAATGCACATCAAATAAGTTAAATTTGTATTGAACGGGATATGCAAAATTCCAAATAAAACAATTTAAATTTTTTTCAAAATTTATATACGAATAAAATAAAAAAACGTAGATTTATATAAAAATATATACAAAATACACATAAAATTAAGTAAATACGTATAAAAATGTGTTTGTAAAATATATATATACAAATTACACATAAAATATCGTAAATTTGTATAAACATGTATACAATAATACACTGAAGTAATTAAATTTGTATGAAAATATATATAAAATACAGCTAAAATAAGCTAATTTTGAATTGAAATGTACATACAAAATACATAAAATAATGTAAATCTGTATCAAAATATTTATACAAATACATATAATAACATGGATTTGTTCAAAAATATATAAACAAAATACATTAAGTAATGTAAATACATATAAAAAATATGTACAAAATACACATATAATCATGTAATTCCTATCAAAATAAATAAACAAAATAGCAATAAAATAATGTAAATTTGTATGAGAAACATATACAAATATAAATTTCTATAAAAATATATGTACAAAATGCACATAAAATAAAGTAAATTTGCAAAATATATCTACAAAACACACACTAAATAATGTAAATGCGTACATAAAATAACCTAAATTGTATAAAACTACACAAAAATACACAAAATAATTTAAATCTGTTTGAAAAGAAATATACAAAATAAACATAAATTTAGGTAAATTTGTATTGAAATACATATTCAAAATACACATCAAATAATGTAAATTTGAATGAAAATATATAAACAAATACACTTAAAATAACGTAAATTTGTGTAAAATATATATGCAAGATACATTTAAATAATGTAAATGTGTATAAAAAATATATATACCAAAAACAAAGAGAATAATGCAAAATCGTATCAAAATAAATACACAGAATATCAGTAAAATAATGTAAATTTGTATGAAAATAGAGATACAAAATTCCCAAAATTCGCATTTTTATAAAATATATTTACCAAAATACACATAAAATATTTAAATTTGTATTGAAATAAATATACAAAATGCATATACAATAAGGTAAATTTGTATTGAAAAAGATATGCAAAAATTACATGTAAAACAATGTAAATTTGTTTCAAAATATATATACGAATACAAATAAAAAAACGTAGATTTCTATAAAAATATTTATACAAAATACACTTAAAATTAAGTAAATACGTATAAAAAAATGTATACAAATTACACATAAAATAATGTAAATTCGAATTAAAATAAATAAACAAAATACCAATAAAAGAATGTGTATTTGGATAAATATAAATATACAAAATACACATACAAAATAAACATAAAATAAGGTAGATTTGTAATAAAATATATGTACAAAATACACATAAAATAATGTAAATTTATATGAAAATATATATACAAATACACATAAAATACCATGAGTTTGTATAAAAATATATATTCAAAATAAATATTAAATAATGGAAAAGCTTATAAAAATATATATACAATGTACATATAAAATAATGTAAATTCGTATCAATATAAATCAACAAAACACCAATAAAATAATATATATTTGAATGAAAATAAATTTACAAAATACACATAACATAACTAAAATTTGTATTAAAATATATACAAAAATACATAGAAATAATTTGAGTTTGTATGAAAATAGATATACAAAATACACATAAAACTAGGTAAATTTCTTTTGAAATTTATATACAAAATACCCATAAAATATTGTAAATTTGTGTCAAAATATATAAACATATATACATAAAATAACGTAAATTTGTATTAAAAATATATACAAAATACACATAGAATAATGTCAATTCGTATCAAAATGAATGAGCAGAATATCAATAAAATAATGTAAATTTGTATGAAAATAAAGATGCAAAATACCCAAAATAAAGCATATGTTTATAAAAATACAGATAAAAATACACGAATAATCGAATAAATAAATATTAAAATTAATATACAAAATGCGTATATAATAAGGTAAATTTGTATTGAAAAATATACAACATATACACGTTTACTCATACAAATTCATATTATTTTATTTGTATTTTGATTATTTATTTTGATACAATTACATGATTATATGTGTATTTTGTACATATTTTTATACGTATTTACATTATTTAATGTGTATTTTGTTTATATATTTTCATACAAATTTACGTTATTATATGTATTTGTATAAATATTTTGATACAAATTTACTTTATTTCATGTATTTTGTATATATATTTCAATTCAAATTAGCCTATTTTGTGAGTATTTTGTATATATTTTCATACAAATTTAATTATTTCTGTGTATTTTGTATATAGTTTTATATAAATTTACGTTATTTTATGTATTTGTATATTTATATTATACAAATACACATTCTTTTATTGGTATTTTGTTTATTTATTTTGATACAATTTACATTATTTTATGTTTTTGTATACATTTTTTATACGTATTTACTTAATTTTATGTATTTTGTATATATATTTTATAGAAATCTACGTTATTTTATGTGTATTCGTATATATTTTTGAAACAAATTTACATTGTTTTATATGTATTTTGCATATCTATTTCAATACAAATTTACCTTTATTATGTGTTTTTGTATATTTATTTTAATACAAATTTATTTTTTTATGTGTATTTTGGCATATATATTTTATAAAAAATGCGTTATTTTATGTGTATTTTATGCTATTTTCATACAAGTTTACATTATTTTATTAATATTCTGTGTATTTATTTTGATACGAATTTACATTATTCTATTTGTTTTGTATATTTTTTATACAAATTTACATTATTTAAAGTGTATTTGTTTATATTTTCATTCAAATTTACATTATTTTATGTGTATTTTGTGTATATATTTCAATACAAATTTACCTAATTTATGTGTATTTTGTATATTTTTCATACAAATTTAAAATATTTTTGTGTATTTTTTATATAGTTTGAAACAAATTTAGGTTATTTTATGTGTATTTTGTATATCTATTTTCATACAAATACATTCTTTATTGATATTATATTTATTTATTTTGACGCGAATTTACATTATTTAATGTGTATTTTGTATATATATTTTTATACGTATTTACATCATTTCATGTGTATTTTGTATAGTTTTAAACAAATTTATGTTATTTAATGTGTATTTTTTATATATATTTATACAAATACACATTCTTTTATTGTATTTTGTTTATTTATTTGATATAAATTTACATTATTTATGTGTATTTTATATACATTTTTTAATACGTATTTACTTAATTTTATGTGTATTTTGTATATATATTTTTATAGAAATCTACCTTATTTCATGTGTATTCGTATATATATTTTGAAACAAATTTACATTGTTTTATATGTATTTTGCATATCTATTTCAATACAAATTACCTTATTGTATGTGTTTTGTATATTTATTTAATACAAATTAATTTTTTATGTGTATTCTGGCATATATATTTTTATAAAAAAATGCGTTATTTTATGTATATTTTCTTTATTTTCATACAAGTTTACATTATTTATTAATATTCTGTATTTATTTTGATACGATTTTACATTATTCTATTTTTTTGTACATATTTTTTATACAAATTTACATTATTTTAAGTGTATTTGTATATGTATTATCATTCAAATTTACATTATTTTATATATATTATTTTTGTGTATGTATTTCAATACAAATTTACCTAATTTTATGTGTATTTTGTTTAATTAATTTCATACAAATTTAAAATATTTTTTGTGTATTTTTGTTTATAGTTTGAAACATTTAGAAATTCATTTATTTTATGTGTATTTTGTATATCTATTTTCATACAAATACATTCTTTTATGATATTATATTTATTTATTTTGGACGCGAATTTACATTATTTAATGTTTATTTTGTATATATATTTTATACAATTTTACATCATTTCATGTGTATTTTGTATTTTTAAACAAATTTATGTTATTTTATGTATTTTGTATATATATATTTATACAAAATACACATTCTTTATTAGTATTTTGTTTATTTATTTTGATACTAATTTACATTATTTTATGTATTTTGTATACATTTTTATACTCATTTACATTATTTTATGTGTTTTGTATATATATTTTTATAGAAATCTACCTTATTTTATGTTCATTTTGTATATATATTTTATGAAATTTACCTTATTTTATGTATATAGTTTTATATAAGTTTACATTTTTTATGTGCATTTTGTATATTTATATTTATACAAATACACATTCTTTTCTTGCTATATTGTTTTATTTATATTTATACAGGTATTTGACATTATTTTATATTAATATTTTGTATACATTTTTTTTATACATTACTTAATTTTTATGTGTATTTTGTATATATTTTTATAGAAATCTGCGTTATTTATGTGAATTCGTATATATATTTTTGAAACAAATTTACATTATTTTATACGTATTTTGCATATCTATTTCAATACAAATTTACCTTATTTTATGTGCATTTTGTATATTTATTTTTGATACAAATTCAAATATTTTATGTGTATTTTGGTATCCAATAATTTTATAAAAATGCGTTATTTTATAGTATTTTGCATCTTAATTTTCATACAAATTTATATTATTTTATTAATATTCTGTGTATATATTTTGATACGATTTTTACATTATTCTATTTATTGTTTTGTATATATTTTTTTTATACATATTTACATTATTTAATGTGTATTTTATTATATATATTTCATACAAATTTACGTTATTATTATATGTGTATTTGTTTTATATATTTTCTTTCAAATTTACATTATTTTATGTGTATTATTTGTATTTGTATTTCAATAGAAATTAGCCTAATTTATGTGTATTTTGTATATTTCTTTTCATACAAATTTAAATTATATTTGTGTATTTTTGTATATAGTTTTTTATACAAATTTAGGTTATTTATGTACGCATTTACATTATTTAATGTGTGTTTTATATATATATTTTTTATCCAAAGTTAATTTATTTTTACGTTCATTTTGGACATATATTTTTATAGAAATTAGCGTTATTTTATATGTATTTGTATATGTTTTCTCATACAAATTTACATTATTTTATTGCTATTTTGTTTTATTTAGTTTTGATACAATTACATGATTATATGTATTTTGTACATATTTTTATACGTATTTACATTTACTTAATGTGTATTTTGTTTATATATTTTAAACAAATTTACGTTATTATATGTATTTTTTAAATATTTTGATACAAATTTACATTATTTTATATTTTGTATATACATTTCAATTCAAATTTAGCTTATTTTATCTGTATTTTGTATATCTATTTTCATACAATTTAATTACTTCTGTGTATTTTGTATATAGTTTTTATACAAATTTACGTTATTTATGTATTTTGTATATTTATATTTATACAAATACATTCTTTATTAGTATTTGTTTATTTATTTTGATACGAATTTACATTATTTATGTATTTTATACATTTTTTTTACGTATTTACTTCATTTACGTGTATTTGTATATATATTTTATACAAATCTACGTTATTTTATGTTTATTCGTATATATATTTTAAACAAATTTACATTGTTTTATATGTATTTTGCATATCTATTTCAATACAGATTTACTTTATTGTATGTGTATTTTGTATATTTATTTTTAATACAAATAAATTTTTTATGTATTTTGGTATATATTTAAAAAATGCGTTCTTTTATGGGTATTTTGATTCTTTATGTTCATACAAATTTACATTATTTTATTAAGATTCGGTGTAGTTATTTTGATACGATTTTACATTATTCTATTTGTGTTTTGTACATATTTTTTTTTATACAAATTTACGTTATTTTAAGTGTATTTGTTTATGTATTTTCATTCAAATTTTATGTGTATTTTGTATATTTATTTCCATACAAATTTAAAATATTTTTGTGTATTTTTGTATATAGTTTGATACAAATTTATATTTATCTGATATATATTTTGTATATTTATTTTCATACAAATACATTCTTTATTGACATTTGTTTATTTATTTTGACGCGAATTTATATTACTTAATGTGTATTTTGTATATATGTTTTTATACGTATTTACATCCTTTCATGTGTATTTTGTATATTTATAAAAAAATGCGTTATTTTATGGGTATGTTGCATCTTTATTTTTATACAAATTTACATTATTTTATTTACATTCTGTGTATTTATTTTAATACGATTTTACATTATTCTATTTGTGTTTTGTATATATATTTTTTATACATATTTCCATTATTTAATAAGTATTTTTTATATATATTTTATACAAATTTATGTTAATTTAAGTGTATTTGTTTATATATTTTCATTCAAATTTACATTATTTTATGTGTATTTTGTATATGTATTTCTTTACAAGTTTACCTAATTTTATGTGTATATTGTATATTTATTTTCATATAAATTTAACTTATTTTTGAGTATTTTTATATATAGTTTTATACAAATTTACGTTATTTTATGTGTATTTTGTATATGTATTTTTATACAAATACACATTCTTTTATTGATATTTTAATTATTTATTTTGACACGAATTTACATTATTTAATGTGTATTTTGTATATATATTTTTATACGTATTTACAATATTTCATGCATATTTTGTATATATATTTCTATTGAAATCTACGTTATTTTATGTGTATTCGTATATATTTTTTGAAACAAATCTACATTATTTTATGTGTATTTTGTATATATATTTCATTATAAATTTGCCTTATTTTAAGTTTATTTTTTATATCTATTTTCATTCAAATTCAAATCATTTTATGTGTATATATTTATTTGTATTTACGTTATTTTATGTGTATTTTCTATATATATTTTCATTCAAAATTACATTATTTTATCGGTATTTTGTTCATTTATTTCGATACGAATTTAGATTATTTCATGTGTATTTTCTATACATATACATATAGAGTAAATTTCTATGAAAATATATATTCAAAATACATATAAAATTATGTAAATAAGTATAAAAAAATATATATCAAATTCACCTAAAAAAATGAACATTCGTATCAAAATAAATAAATAAAATTCCGATAAAAGAGCGTATATTTGTAGGAAAATAAATATACAAAATACATATAAAATTACGAAAATTTGAATAAAATATATACAAAATACACAAATTAATTTCAATTTGTGTGAAAATATATATACAAAATACACATATAATTAGTTAAATTTGTATTTAAATACATATACAAAATTCACATAAAATATTGTAAATTGGTATGAAATGAAAACAAATTCATAAAATAACGTACATTAGTATAAAATAGATATACAAAATATACATAAAATAATGTAAAATCGTATCAAAATAAATACACAGAATATCAATAAAATAATGTAATTTTGTATGAAAATAAAATGCAAAATACCCATAAAAATAAAGCATATTTCTATAAAAATACATATACAAAATACACATAGAATAGCTAAATTTGTATAATTAATATACAAAATGCACGTACAATAAGGTAAATTTATTGAAAAATATACAAAATGCACATAAAACAATGTATATTTGTTTCAAAATATATATACGAATACACATAAAATAACGTATATTTCTATAGAAATATATATACAAAATACACATGAAATGATGTAAATACGTATAAAAATATATATACACAATACACATTAAATAATGTAAATTCGCATCAAAATAAATAAACAAAATATCAATAAAAGAATGTGTATTTGTATGAAAATAGATATACAAAATACACATAAATATTGTAAATTTGAATAAAACTCCATACAAAATTCTCAAAAATATTTTAAATTTGTTTTAAAATATATATACAAAATACACATGAAATTAGGTAAATTTCTATTGAAATACATATACAAAATACACATAAAATAATGTAAATTTGAATAAAAGTATATAAACAAATACACTTAAAATAACGAAAATTTGTATGAAATATATATAGAAAATACACATTAAATAATGTAAATATGTATAAAAAAATATACAAAACACAAATAGAATAATGTAAAATAGTATCAAAATAAATACACAGAATATTAATAAAATAATGTAAATTTGTATGAAAATAAAGATGCAAAATACCCATAAAACAACGCATTTTTTATGAAAATATATTTACCAAAATGCACATAAAATATTTAAATTTGAATTACAATAAATATACAAAATGCATACAATAAAAGGTAAATTTGTATTGAAATAGATATGCAAAATACATATAAAACAATGTAAATTTGTTTCAAAATATACATACGAATACACATAAAATAACGTAGATTTCTATAAAATATATATACAAAATATACATAATGTGAAGTAAATACGTATAAGAAAATGTATACAAAATACACATAAAATAATGTAAATTCGTATCAAAATAAATAAACTAAATGCCAATAAAAGAATGTTTACTTGTATAAATATAAATATACAAAATACACATAAAATAACGTAAATTGTATAAAACTATATACAAAAATAAACAAAAATAATTAAATTTGTATGAAAATAGATATACAAAAGACACATAAAATAAGCTAAATTTGAATTGAAATAAATATAGAAAATACATAAAATAATGTAAATTTGTATCAAAATATATATTTAAATACACATATAATAACGTAAATTTGTATAAAAATATTTAAACAAAATACACATTAAATAATGTAAATACGTACAAAAGATATGTACGTAAAAATTTATAAAATTAAAGATGCAAATACCATAAATATATTATATTTAAAAAAAATATATATACAAAAATACACATAAAATAATTAAATTTGTATTAAAATAAATATACAAAATAGACATACAATAAGGTAGATTTTTATTGAAAAAGATATGCAAAAAACACATAAAATAATGAAAATTTTTATCAAAAAATATACGAATACACACAATAAAATTACGTAAATTTTTATGAAAATATTTATACAAAATACTCATAAAATAATGTAAATACATAGAAAAATATATATACAAAATACACATAAAATAATGTAAATTCGTATCAAAATAAATAAACAAAATTTCCTCTAAAAGAATGTATATGTGTAGGAAAATATATACAAAATACAAATAAAATATAAAAAATGTATAAAATAATACAAAAATACACAAAAATAATTTAAATTTTTTTGAAAATAGATAAGCAAAATAGAAATGAAATTAAGCAAATTTTTATTGAAATACATATACAAAATACACATCAAATAATGTAAATTTGTATGAAAATATATAAACAAATACACATAAGATAACGTAAATTTCCATAAAATATATGTACAAAATATACATTAAATAATGTAAATATGTCTAAAAATATATATACAAAATACAGAGAATAACGTAAAATCGTATCAAAATAAATAAACAGACAATCAATAAAATAATGTAAATTTGAATGAAAATAAAGATGCAAAATACCCATATAATAACGCATATTTGTTTAAAATATATATACAAAAATACACATAAAATAATTAAATTTGCATCAAAATAAATATACAAAAGGCACATACAATAAAGAAAATTTGTATCGAAATAGATATGCGAAATACACATAAATAATGTAAATTTGTATCAAAATATATATACGAATACACATAAAATAAGTAAATTTCTATGAAAATATATATTCAAAATACATATAAAATTATGTAAATAAGTATAAAAATATATATATCAAATACACCTAAAATAATGAAAACTCGTATCAAAATAAATAAACAAAATTCCGATAAAAGAACGTATATTTGAAGGAAAATAAATATACAAAATTCACATAAAATTACGAAAATTTGAATAAAAATAGATACTAAAATACACAAAATTAGTTTCAATTTGTATGAAAATAGATATACATAATACACATATAATTAGTTAAATTTGTATTTAAATACATGTACAAAATACACATAAAATAATGTAAATTTGTATGAAATGAAAACAAATTCACATAAAATAACGTTGATTTGTATGAAATATATATACAAAATATACATAGAATAATGTAAAATCGTATCAAAATAAATACACAGAATATCAATAAAATAGTGTAAATTTGTATGAAAATAAAGATGCAAAATACCCATAAAATAAAGCATTTTTATGAAAATACATATACAAAAATACACATAGAATAATTAAATATGTATTAAAATCACTATACAAAATGCACGTACAATAAGGTACATTTATATTGAAAAAATATGCAAAATGCACATAAAACAATGTATATTTGTTTCAAAATATACATAAATATACATAAAATAACATATATTTCTATAAATATATATACAAAATACATGAAATGACGTAAATACGTATAAAATATATAGACACAATACACATTAAATAATGTGAATTCGCGTCAAAATAAATAAACAAAATATCAATAAAAATGTGTATTTGTATGAAAATAGATAAACAAAATACACATAAATAATTTAAATTTATAAAAAACACTTTTTATAAAAATATATATACCAAAATAATAAAATTTTTAAATTTGTATTACAATAAATATACAAAATGGACATACAATAAGTTTTTTTTTTTTTTTTTTTACAGCAAAGGAGACAGCTCAAGGGCACAAAAAGTAAACATTAATAAAAAAGCCCGCTACTCGCTGCTCTAAAAAGAATCCAAGAGGTGGCCGAAAGATAGGTCAGTTTCGGGAGGAGAGGTGTCTGATACCCTCCTCTTGAAAGAGTTCAAGTTGTAGGCAGGAGGAAATACTGATGAAGGAAGATTGTTCCAGAGTTTACCAGCGTGAGGGATGAAAGAGTGAAGATGCTGGTTAACTCTTGCATAATGGGTTTGGACAGTAGATGGATGAGCATGAGTAGAAAGTCGAGTGCAGCGGGGCAGCGGGAGGGAGGCATGCAGTTAGCAAGGGCAAAAGAGCAGTCAGCGGGGACATATCGATAAAAAGATAGAAGAGAGGCAACATAGCGGCGGAATTTAAGAGGTGAAGACTATCAGTATGAGGAGGAGGCTGATGAGACGAAGAGCCTTTGCCTCTACTCTGTCCAGAAGAGCTGTGTGAGTGGAGCCCCCCCACACATGAGATGCATACTCCATACGAGGGCGGACAAGGCCCCTGTATATGGACAGCAACTGTGCAGGGGAGAAGAACTGGCGGAGACGGTACAGAACGCCCAGCCTCGAGGAAGCTGATTTAGTAAGAGATGAGATATGAAGTTTCCAGTTGAGATTTTGAGTTAAGGATGTTTAGTGTTGAAGAAGGTGATAGCTGGGTGTTGTCATAGAATAGGGATAGTTGTTTGGAAGATTGTGTCAGTGGATAGGTGGAGAAACTGTGTTTTGAGGCGTTGAAGGACACCAGGTTCTTCTTGCCCCAATCGGAAATAATAGTAAGGGCTGAGGCTAAGCGTTCTGCAGCCTCCAGCCTTGATCGTTAAGTTCCTGAAGGTGGGTCTTCTATTAAAAAGTTGAATAATGCAGAGTGGAATCATCGGCGTAGGAATGGATAGGACAGTTCGTTTTGGAAAGAAGATCATCAATGAACAACAGAAAAAGAGTGGGAGATAGGACAGAACCCTGTGGGACACCACTGTTAATAGATTTAGGGGAAGAATAGTGACCGTCTACCACGGCAGAAATAGAACGGTCAGAAAGGAAACTGGAGATAAAGGTACAGAGAAGGATAGAAACCGTAGGAGGTAGTTTAGAAAGCAAAGATTTGTGCCAGACCCTATCAAAAGCTTTTGATATGTCAGCGCAATAGCAAAAGTTTCACCGAAACGGCTAGAGAGGATGACCAAGAGTCAGTTAAGAAGGCTAGGAGATCGCAGTAGAACGCCCTTGCGGAACCCATACTGGCGATCAGATAGAAGGTCAGAAGTGGAAAGGTGCTTTTGAATCTTCCGGTTAAGGATTGATTCAAAAGCTTTAGATAGACAAGAAAGTAAAGCAATAGGACGGTAGTTTGAGGGATTGGGCGGTCACCCTTCTTAGGTACAGGCTGTATGAAGGCATACTTCCAGCAAGAAGGAAAGGTAGATGTTGACAGGCAGAGGCGAAAGAGTTTGACCAGGCAGGGTGACAGCACGGAGGCACAGTTTTTAAGGACAATAGGAGGCACTCCATCAGGTCCATAAGCCTTCTGAGGATTGAGGCCAGAGAGGGCATAGAAAACATCATTTTGAAGAATCTTTATAACAGGCATAAAGGAGTCAGAGGGGGGATGAGTAGGAGGAATATGCCCAGAATCGTCCAGAGTGGAGTTTTTAGAAAAAGTTTGAGAGAAGAGTTCAGCCTTAGAGATAGATGAGACGGCAGTGTTGCCGTCAGGACTGAGAGTGGAGGAAAGATGAAGAAGTGAAGTTGGATGAGATGTTTTGGCTAGATGCCAGAAGTCACAGGAAGAGTTAGAGAAAGCAAGGTTTTGACATTTTCTATTAATGAAAGAATTTTTGGTTAGTCGGAGAATAGATTTGGCACGATTTCGGGCAGAAATGTAAAGTTCATAATTAGCATTAGTTTGAAGGCTCTGGTATCTTTTGTGAGCTACCTCTCTATCATTGACAGCACGAGAACAAGCGTGATTAAACCAAGGCTTTTTAGCGTGAGTAGTAGAGAAAGAACGAGGAATGTATGAATCCATTACAGATACAATCAACTCTTTGATGCGCTTAGCACACACAGATGTGTCTCTATTCTGGAAGCAATAATCATTCAACGGGAAATCGGAAAAGTAAATCCTCAGGTCGTCCCACCGCGCTGACGCAAAATGCCCCAAGCATCGCCTCTTCGGTGGGTCCAGAGGGTGTACAGGAGCGATAGGACAGGATGCAGAAATAAGATTGTGATCGGAGGAGCCCAACGGAGAGAACAGTTTGACAGAATAAGCAGAAGGGTTTGAGGTAAGGAAGAGGTCTAGAATGTTGGGCCGATCTCCAAGACGGTCAGGAATACGTTTAGGTTGCTGGACCAACTGCTCTAGGTCGTTGAGGATAGCAAAGTTGTAGGCTTGTTCACCAGGATGGTCAGTGAAAGAGGATGAAAGCCAAAGCTGGTGGTGAACATTGAAATCTCCTTGGATGGAGATTTCAGCGAATGGAGAGTGGGTGAAGATGTGCTCCACTTTAGAATTCAAATAGTCAAAGAATTTTACATAGTTGGTAGAGTTAGGTGAGAGATAAACAGCACAGATGTATTTAGTAATAGAATGACAGTGAAGTCTTAACCAGATGGTGGAAAATTCAGAAGAGTCAAGGTCGTGGGCACGAGAGCAAGTGATGTCGTTGCGCACGTAGGCGCAACATCCAGCTTTGGATTGAAATTTAGGATAGAGATAGTAGGAGGAACAGAGTAGAGATTGCTGTCTGTAGCCTCAGAAACCTGTGTTTCAGTAAGGAAGAGAAGGTGAGGTTTAGAGGAGGAGATGATGTTCCACAGAATGAAAATTAGAGCGAAGACCGCGAATGTTGCAGAAATTGAGAAGAAAGAGGTTCGAGGAGTTATCAAGACACCTCTCAGGTCGGCAACCAGAAGGAGTCCTCCTGGGGAATTTGTGGTCCCCAGGCGGGGACTCCGAGGCTTGGTGTATGTGCGCCATTTTGAAATTTTAATTTTGGGAAAAGGTGTATATGTTGTGAGAATGTAGTGTGGTGTGGATAAAGAGAGGATCTGTCTTTAAAGAGCATGCTGAACTACTCTCCGGTGTTGGTGAGACAATAGGGAAACGGTTAGTGAAGGGTCTTTGGAGGGCTTCAGCTCCCTTCTCACCTCCCATATATACCAATATATAGATTTATATTGAAATAGATATGCTAAATACATATAAAACAATGTAAATTTGCTTCAAAATATACATACCAATACACATAAAATAACGTAGATTACTATAAAAATATATATACAAAATACACATTACATGAAGTAAATACGTATAAGAAAATGTATACAAAGTACACATCAAATAATTTAATTTGTATTAAAATAAATATACAAAATACACATACAATAAGGTAAATCTATATTGAAATAGATATGCAAAATAAACATAAAATAATGTAAATTTGTATCAAATCATATACGAATACACACAATAAAATAACGTAAATTTTTATGAAAATGTATATAAAAAATACACATAAAATAATGTAAATACGTAGAAAAATATATATACAAAATACACATAAAATTATGTAAATTCTTATGAAAATAAATAAACAAAATTCCACTAAAAGAATGTATATTTGTAGGAAAATATAAATACAAAATACAAAAAAAAAACTAAAATTTGTATAAAAATATATAAAAAATACCTAAAAATAATTTAAATTTGTTTGAAAATAGATATGCATAATACTCATAAAATTAGGCAAATCTGTATTGAAATACATATACAAATTACACATAAAATATTTTAAAATATATAAACAAATACACATAAAATAGCGTAAATTTATATAAAATATATATACAAAATATACATTAAATAATGAAAATGTGTATAAAAATATATATACAAAATACACATAGAATAATGTAAAATCGTATCGAAATAAATAAACAGAATATCAATAAAAAAATGTAAATTTGTATGAAAATAAAGATGCAAAATACCCAAATAATAACGCATATTTTTACAAAAATACACATAAAATAATTAAATTTGTATTAAAATAAATATACAAAATACACATACAATATGGTAAATTTGTATTGAAATAGATATGCAAAATCAACATAAATAATGTAAATATGTATCAAAATATATATACGAATACCCATAAAATAGAGTAAATTTCTAAGAAAATATATATTCAAAACACAAATAAAATGATATAAATAAGTATAAAAATATACATATCAAATACACCTAAAATAATGTAAATTCATTATAAAATAAATAAACAAAATTACGATAAAAGATGCAAGATACACATTAAATAATGTAAATATTTAAAAAAAATATATATACAAAAAAAAAAAATAGAATAATGAGAAATCGTATCAAAATAAATACACCGAATATTAATAAAATAATGTAAACTTGTATGAAAATAAAGATGCAAAATTCCCATCAAATAGCGCATTTCTTATAAAAATATATACCAAAATACATAAAATATTTAAATTTGTATTGAAATAAATATACAAAATGCACATACAATAAGGTAAATTTGTATTGAAAGAGATATTCAAAAATACATATAAAACAATGTAAATTTGTTTCAAAATATATATACGAATACACATAAAATAACGAAGATTTCTATAAAAATATATATACAAAATACACATAAAATTAAGTAAATACGTATAAAAATAGATATACAAAATACACATAGAATAATGTAAAATTGTTTCAAAAAAAAAAAACAGAATATAAATAAAATAATGTAAATTTGTATGAAAATAAAGATGCAAAATACCCATAAAATACAGCATTTTTTTTATAAAAATACATATACAAAAATACACATAGCATAATTAAATTTGTATTAAAATTAAGATAAAAATGCATATACAATAAAATTAAATTTGTATTGAAAAAATATGCAAAATACACATATATAAATATTATAATATATATTATAAATATATATATACGAATACTCATAAATCAACGTATATATATATATATATATATATATATATATATATATATATATATATATATATATATATATATATATATATATATATATATATATATATATATATATATATATATATATATATATATATATATATATATATATATATATATATATATATATATATATATATATGTATATATATATATATATATATATATATATATAAAATACACATTAAATAATGTAAATTCGCGTCAAAGTAAATAAACAAAATATCAATAAAAGAATGTGTATTTGTATGAAAATAGATATACAATATACACATAAAATCACCTAAATTTGTATAAAACTATATACAAAAATACAGAAAAATAATTTTAATTTGTATGAAAATAAATATACAAAATACACATAAAATTAGGTAAATTTGTATTGAAATACATTTACAAAATACACATAATATAATGTAAATTTGAATGAAAATATATAAACAAATACACTTAAAATAACGTAAATTTGTATAAAATATATATAAAAAATACACATTAAATAATGTAAATATGTATAAAAGAATATATACAAAACACAAATAGAATAATATAAAATCGTATCAAAATAAATACACAGAATATTAATAAAATAATGTAAATTTGTATGAAAATTAAGATGCAAAATACCCATAAAATAACGCATTTTTTATAAAAATATTTATACCAAGACACACATAAAATATTTGAATTTGAATTAAAACAAATATACAAAATGCACATACAATAAGGTAAATTTGTATTGAAAAAGATATGCAAAATACATATAAAACCATGTAAATTTTTGAAAAAATATATATACGAATACACATAAAATAACGTAGATTTCTATGAAAATAAATATACAAAATACACATAAAATGAAGTAAATACGTATAAAAAAAGGTATACAAAATACACATAAAATAATGTAAACTTGTATCAAAATAAATAAACAAAATACTAATAAAAGAATGTGTATTGTATATATATAAATTTACAAAATACAAATAAAATAACGTAAATTTATATAAAACTATATGCAAAAATACACAGAAGTAATTAAATTTGTGTGAGAAAAGATATACAAAATACATGTGTATTTTGTATATTTATTCATACAAACTGAAATTATTTTGTTTATTTTTATATATTTTCATACAAATTTTCGTTATTTAATGTGTATTTTGTATATTTATTTTTTCTACAAATATACGTTCTTTTATCTGAATTTTGTTTATTGAATTTGTAACGAATTTACCTTATTTTGTATTTCTATTTTCATACAAATTAAAATACTTCTGTGTATTTTTGTATATAGTTTTATATAAATTTACGTTATTTTATGTGTATATTGTATATTTATATTTATACAAATACACATTCTTTTATTGGTATTTTGTATATTTATTTTGATACAATTTACATTATTTATATTTTGTATACATTTTTATACGTATTTACTTCATTTTATGTGTATTTTGTATATATATTTTTATAGAAATCTACGTTATTTTATGTTTATTCGTATAAATATTTTGAAACAAATTTACATTGTTTTATATGTATTTTGAATATCTATTTCAATACAAATTTACCTTACTGTATGTGTTTTTTGTATATTTATTTTAATACAAATTTAATTTTTTGATGTGTATTTTGGTATATATATTTTTATAAATAAAAAAAATCGTTATTTTATGGGTATTTTTATAAATATTTTGATACAAATCTAAATTATTTTATGTATTTTGTATATACATTTCCATTGAAATTTAGCTTATTTTATCTGTATTTTGTTTATCTATTTTCATACGAATTTAATTACTTCTGTGTATTTTTGTATATAGTTTTATACCAATTTACGTTATTTTATGTGTATTTTGTATATTTATATTTATACAAATACACATTCTTTTATTGGTATTTTGTTTATTTATTTTGATACGAGTTTACATTATTTTATGTGTATTTTGTATACATTTTCTTATACGTATATACTTCATTTTATGTGTATTTTGTATATATATTTTTGTACAAATGTACGTTATTTTATGTGTATTCGTATATATATTTTGAAACAAATTTACATTGTTTTATATGTATTTTGCATATCTATTTCAATATAGATTTACCTTATTGTATGTGTATTTTGTATATTTATTTTAATACAAATTAATTTTTTCATGTGTATTTTGGTATATTTATTTAAAAAAAAAGCGTTATTTAATGGGTATTTTGTATCTTTATTTTCATAAAAATTTACATTGTTTTATTAATATTCTGTGTATTTATTTTGATACGATTTTACATTATTCTATTTGTGTTTTGTATATATTTTTTTATACATATTTACATTATTTAATGTGTATTTTGTATATTTTAAAACAAATTTACGTTATTTTATGCGCATCTGTTAAAATATTTTGATACAAATTTACATTATTTTATGTATTTTGTATATATTTCAATACAAATTTAGTTTATTTTAAGTATATTTTGTATATCTATTTTCATTTGAATCAAAATAAATAAACAAAATAGCAATAAAATAATGTAAATTTGTATGAGAAAACATATACAAATACATATAAAATAACGCAAATTTCAAAAAAAAATATGTACAAAAATGCACATAAAATAAAGTAAATTTGCAAATTTGTATCGAAATAGATATGCAAAATACATATAAAACAATGTAAATTTGTTTCAAAATATATATACGAAAAGACATAAAATAACGTAGATTTCTATAAAAATATTTACAAAATACACATAAAATGAAGTAAATACGTATAAAAAATGAATACAAAAAATACATAAAAATCGTATCAAAATAAATAAACAAAATACCAGTAAAAGAATGTGTATTTGTAAAAATATATATATACAAAATACACATAAAATATCATAAGTTTTTATAAAACTATATACACAAATACACAGAAGTAATTAAATTTGTATGAAAATATATATACAAAATACAGCTAAAATAAGCTAAATTTGAATTGAAATGTACATACAAAATACATAAAATAATGTAAATCTGTATCAAAATATTTATACAAATACATATAATAACGCAGATTTGTTTAAAAATATATAAACAAAATACACATTAAGTAATGTAAATACGTATAAAAAATATGTACAAAATACACATATAATCATGTAACTCGTATCAAAATAAATAAACAAAATAGCAATAAAATAATGTAAATTTGTATGAGAAAACATATACAAATAACTCAAATTTCTATAAAAATATATGTACAAAAATGGAAATAAAATAAAGTAAATTTGCATAAAAATATATACAAAACACACACTAAATAATGTAAATGCGTACATAAAATAACATAAATTTGTATAAAACTATACACAAAAATACACAAAAATAATTTAAATTCGTTTGAAAAGAAATATACAAAATACACACAAAATTAGGTAAATTTGTATTGAAATACATATACAAAATACACATCAAATAATGTAAATTTGAATGAAAATATATAAACAAATACACTTAAAATAACGTAAATTTGTATAAAATATATATGCAAGATACGCATTAAATAATGTAAATGTGTATAAAAAAATATATACAAAAAACAAATAGAATAATGTAAAATCGTATCAAAATAAATACACAGAATATCAATAAAATAATGTAAATTTGTATGAAAATAAAGATGCAAAATTCCCAAAAATTATCGCATTTTTTATAAAAATATATTTATCAAAATACACATAAAATATTTAAATTTGTATTGAAATAAATATACAAAATGCATATACAGTAAGGTAAATTTGTATTGAAAGAGATATTCAAAAATACATATAAAACAATGTAAATCTGTTTCAAAATATATATACGAATACACATAAAGTAAAGTAGATTTCTATAGAAATATATATACAAAATACATATGAAATTATGTAAATACGTATAAAAATATATATACAAAATACATATCAAATAATGTAAATTCGTGTCAAAATAAATAAAAAAATATCATGAAAAGAATGTGTATTTGTATGAAAATGATAATAGATAATAAATTTGTATAAAATATATATGCAAGATACACATTAAATAATGTAAATATGTATAAAAAAGTATATACAAAAAACAAATAGAATAATGTAACATCGTATCAAAATAAATACACAGAATATTAATAAAATAATGTAAATTTGTATGAAAATAAAGATGCAAAATTCCCATTAAATAGCGCATTTCTTATAAAAATATATATACCAAAATACACATAAAATATTTAAATTTGTATTGAAATAAATATACAAAATGCACATACAATAAGGTAAATTTGTATTGAAAGAGATATGCAAAAATACATATAAAACAATGTAAATTTGTTTCAAAATATATATAAGAATACAAATAAAAAAACGTAGATTTCTATAAAAAAGTATATACAAAATACACATAAAATTAAGTAAATACGTATAAAAAAATGTATGCAAAATACACATAAAATAATGTAAATTCGATTTAAAATAAATAAACAAAATACCAATAAAAGAATGTGTATTTGGATAAATATAAATATACAAAATACATATACAAAATAAACATAAAATAAGGTAGATTTGTAATAAAATATATGTACAAAATACTCATCAAATAATGTAAATTTATATGAAAATATATATACAAATACACATAAAATACCATGAATTTGTATAAAAAATATATATTCAAAATAAATATTAAATAATGTAAAAGCGTATAAAAATATATATACAAAGTACATATAAAATAATGTAAATTCTTATCAATATAAATCAACAAAACACCAATAAAATAATATATATATATATATATATATATATATATATATATATATATATATATATATATATATATATATATATATATATATATATATATATATATATATATATATATATATATATATATATATATATATATATATATATATGAATAAAAATAAATTTACAAAATACACATAACATAACTAAAATTTGTATTAAAATATATACAAAATACAAAAAAATAATTTTAGTTTCAATGAAAATAGATATTCAAAATACACATAAAACTAGGTAAATATCTTTTGAAATGTATATACAAAATAGCCATAAAATATTGTAAATTTGTGTCAAAATATATAAACAAATACACATAAAATAACGTAAATTTATATGAAAAATATATACAAAATACACATAGAATAATGTCAATTCGTATCAAAATGAATGAGCAGAATATCAATAAAATAATGTATATTTGTATGAAAATAAAGATGCAAAATACCCAAAAAATAAAGCATATGTTTATAAAAGTACAGATACAAAAATACACATCGAATAATTAAATTTGTATTAAAATTAATATACAAAATGCATATATAATAAGGTAAATTTGTATTGAAAAAATACGCAACATACACGTTTACTCATACAAATTTATATTATTTTATTGGTATTTTGTTTATTTATTTTGATACGAATTACATGATTATATGTGTATTTTGTACACATTTTTTTATACGTATTTACATTATTTAATGTGTATTTTGTTTCTATATTTTCATACAAATTTACGTTATTATATGTGTATTTGTATAAATATTTTGATACAAATTTACTTTATTTCATGTATTTTGTATATATATTTCAATTGAAATTTAGCTTATTTTGTATGTATTTTGTATATATTTTCATAATATTTAATTACCTCTGTGTATTTATGTATATAGTTTTATATAAATTTACGTTATTTTATGTGTATTTTGAATATTTATATTTATACAAATACACATTCTTTTATTGGTATTTTGTTTATTTATTTTGATACGAATTTACATTATTTTATGTGTTTTTTGTATACGTTTTTTTATACGTATTTACTTAATTTTATGTGTATTTTGTATATATATTTATAGAAATCTACGTTATTTTATGTGTATTCGTATACATATTTTGAAACAAATTTACATTGCTTTATATGTATTTTGCGTATCTATTTCAATACAAATTTACCTTATTGTATGTGTTTTTTATATATTTATTTTAATACAAATCTAATTTTTTTTATGTGTATTTTGGTATATATATTTCTATAAATAAATAAAAATGCGTTATTTTATGGGTATTTTGCCTCTTTATTTTCATACAAATTTACATTATCTTATTAATATTCTGTATATTTATTTCGATACGATTTTACATTATTCTATTTTTGTTTTGTATATATTTTTTTATCCAAATTTATTTTAAGTGTATTTGTTTATGTATTTTCATTCAAATTTACATTATTTTATGCTTATTTTGTATATGTATTTCCATACAAATTTACCTAATTTTATGTGTATTTTGTATATTTATTTTCATACAAATTTAAAATATTTTTGTGTATTTTTGTATATAGTTTGATACAAATTTAGGTTATTTTATGTGTATTTTGAATATCTATTAAATATATATACAAAATACATATGAAATTATGTAAATACGTATAAAAATATATATATACAAAATACATATCAAATAATGTAAATTCGTGTCAAAATAAATAAACAAAATATCATGAAAAGAATGTGTATTTGTATGAAAATAGATAATAGATAATAAATTTGTATAAAATATATATGCAAGATACACATTAAATAATGTAAATATGTATAAAAAATTATATACAAAAAACAAATAGAATAATGTAAAATCGTATCAAAATAAATACTCCGAATATTAATAAAATAATGTAAATTTGTATGAAAATAAAGATGCAAAATTCCCATAAAATAGCGCATTTCTTATAAAAATATATATACCAAAATACACATAAAATATTTAAATTTGTATTGAAATAAATATACAAAATGCATATACAGTAAGGTAAATTTGTATTGAAAGAGATATTCAAAAATACATATAAAACAATGTAAGTTTGTTTCAAAATATATATACGAATACACATAAAATAAAGTAGATTTTTATATAAATATATATACAAAATACATATGAAATTATGTAAATACGTATAAAAATATATATACAAAATACATATCAAATAATGTAAATTCGTGTCAAAATAAATAAAGAAAATATCATGAAAAGAATGTGTATTTGTATGAAAATAGATAATAGATAATAAATTTATATAAAATATATATGCAAGATACACATTAAATAATGTAAATATGTATAAAAAAGTATATACAAAAATCAAATAGAATAATGTAAAATCGTATCAAAATAAATACACCGAATATTAATAAAATAATGTAAATTTGTTTCAAAATATATATACGAATACAAATAAAAAAACGCAGATTTCTATAAAAATATATATACAAAATACACATAAAATTAAGTAAATACGTATAAAAAATGTATACAAAATACACATAAAATAATGTAAATTCGAATTAAAATAAATAAACAAAATACCAATAAAATAATGTGTATTTGGATAAATATAAATATACTAAATACACATACAAAATAAACATAAAATAAGGTAGATTTGTAATAAAATATATGTACAAAATACACATAAAATAATGTAAATTTATATGAAAATATATATACAAATACACATAAAATACCATGAATCTGTATAAAAATATATATTCAAAATAAATATTAAATAATGTAAAAGCGTATAAAAATATATATACAAAGTACATATAAAGTGAAAATTAAGATGCAAAATACCTATAAAATAACGCATTTTTTATAAAATTATTGATACCAAAATACACATAAAATATTTGAACTTGTATTAAAATAAATATACAAAATGCACATACAATAAGGTAAATTTGTATTGAAATAGATATGCAAAATACATATAAAATAATGTAAATTTGTTTCAAAATATATATACGAATATACATAAAATAACGTAGATTTCTATAAAAATACACATAAAATTAAGTAAATACGTATAAAAAAATGTATACAAAATACACATAAAATAATGTAAATTCGTATAAATGTAAATAAAAAATATACCAATAAAAGAATGTGTATTTGTATAAATATAAATATACAAAATACAAATAAAATAACGTAAATTTATATAAAACTATATACATAAAATAACGCAAATTTCTATAAAAATATATGTACAAAAATGAACATTAAATAAATTTGCAAAAAATATATATACAAAACACACTTTAGATAATGTAAATGAGTATAAAAATATGTATACAAAATACCTATGAAATAATCTAAATTCGTATCGAATTAAATTAAGAAATACCAATAAAATATTGTAATTTTGGATGAAAAGATATATGCAAAATACACATAAAATAACCTAAATACAAATACAAATATACACATAAAATAATTTAAAATTGAATGAAATAAATATACAAAATAAACATAAAATAAGGTAAATTTGTAATGAAATATATGAAAAAATACACATAAAATAATATAAATTTGTATGAAAATATATATACAAATACACATTAAATAACATGAATTTGTATAAAATTTGTATCAAAATATATACTTATACACACAATAAAATAACGTAATTTTTTATGAAAATGTATATACAAAATACACATCAAATAATTTAAATACGTAGAAAAATATATATACAAAAAACACATAAAATAATGTAAATATGTATGAAAATATATAAACAAATACACATAAAATAATGTAAATTTGGATAAAATATATATTATAAAATAATGTAAATTCGTATCAAAATAAATAAACAAAATACCAATAAAAGAATGTGTATTTGTATGAATATATATATATACAAAATACACATAAAATAACGTAAATTTATATAAAACTATATACAAAAATACACAGAAGTAATTAAATTTGTATGAAAATATATACAAAATACACACGAAATAAGCTAAATTTAAATTGAAATATATATACAAAATACATGAAATAAAGTAAATTTGTATCAAAATATTTATACAAATACACATAAATAACGTAAATTTGTATGAAAATATATAAACAAAATACACATTAAATAATGTAAATACGTATAAAAAAATATGTACAAAATACACATATAATCATGTAATTCGTATCAAAATAAATAAACAAAATACCAATAAAATAATGTAAATTTGTATGAGTAAACGTGTATGTTGCATATTTTTTCAATACAAATTTACCTTATTATATACGCATTTTGTATATGAATTTTAATACAAATTTAATTATTCGATGTGTATTTTTGTATCTGTACTTTTATAAACATATTCTTTATTTTTGGGGTATTTTGTCTCTTTATTTTCATACAAATTTACATTATTTTATTGATATTCTGCTCATTCATTTTGATAGGAATTGACATTATTCTATGTGTATTTTGTATATATTTTTCATACAAATTTACGTTATTTTATGTGTTTTTGTTTATATATTTTGACACAAATTTACAATATTTTATGGGTATTTTGTATATACATTTCAAAAGAAATTTACCTAGTTTTATGTGTATTTTGTATATCTATTTTCATACAAACTCAAATTATTTCTATGTATTTTTGTATATATTTTAATACAAATTTTAGTTATGTTTTGTGTATTTTTAAATTTATTTTCATTCAAATATATATTATTTTATTGGTGTTTTGTTGATTTATATTGATACGAATTTACATTATTTTATAAGTACTTTGTATATATATTTTTATACGCTTTTACATTATTTAATATTTATTTTGAATGTATATTTTTATACAAATTCATGGTATTTTATGTGTATTTGTATATATATTTTCATATAAATTTACATTATTTTATGAGTATTTTGTACATATATTTTATTACAAATCTACCTTATTTCATGTTTATTTTGTATGTGTATTTTGTATATTTATATTTATCCAAATACACATTCTTTTATTGGTATTTTGTTTATTTATTTTAATTGGAATTTACGTTCTTTTATCGGAATTTTGTTTATTTATTTTGATACGAATTTACATTTTTTTTAGGTGTATTTGATATATATATTTTTATACTTATTTACATAGTTTTACATGTATTTTGAATATATATTTTCATAGAAATTTACTCTATATGTATATGTATAGAAAATACACATGAAATAATCTAAATTCGTATCGAAATAAATGAACAAAATACCGATAAAATAATGTAATTTTGAATGAAAATATATATAGAAAATACACATAAAATAACGTAAATACAAATAAATATATATACATAAAATGATTTGAATTTGAATGAAAATAGATATAAAAATAAACTTAAAATAAGGCAAATTTATAATGAAATATATATACAAAATACACATAAAATAATGTAGATTTGTTTCAAAATATATATACGAATACACATAAAATAACGTAGATTTCTATAGAAATATATATACAAAATACACATGAAATGTTGTAAATACGTATAAAAATATAAATACAAACTACACATTAAATAATGTAAATTCGTGTCAAAATAAATAATTAAAATATCAATAAAAGAATGAGTATTTGTATGAAAATACATATACAAAATACACATAAAATAACGTAAATTTGTATAAAACTATATATAAAAATAGACAAAAATAAGTTAAATTTATATGAAAATAAATATACAAAATACACATAAAATTAGGTAAATTTGTAAAGAAATACATATACAAAATACACATAAAATAATGTAAATTTGAATGAAAACATATAAACAATTACATTTAAATTAACATAAATTTGTATAATATATATATAAAAAATACTCATTAAATAATGTAAATATGAATAAAAAATATATATACAAAACACAAATAGAATAATGTAAAATCGTATTAAAATAAATACACAGAATGTAAATAAAATAATGTAAATTTGTATGAAAATAAAGATGCAAAATACCCATAAAATAACGCATTTTTTTATAAATATACAAAATACACATGAAAGGATGTAAATACGTATAAAAACATATATACAAAATACACATTAAATAATGTAAATTCGCGTCTAAATATATAAACAAAATGTCAATAAAAGAATGTGTATTTGTATGAAAATAAATATACAAAATACACATAAGATAACATAAATTTGTATAAAACTATATACAAAAATACACAAAAATATTTTAAATTTGTATGAAAATAAATATACAAAATACATATAAAATTAGGTAAATTTGTATTGAAATACATATACAAAATACACATAAAATACTGTAAATTTGAATGAAAATACATAAACAAATACACTTAAAATAACGTAAATTTGTATAAAAAATATATATACAAAACACAAATAGAATAATGTAAAATCGTATCAAAATAAATGCACAGAATATTAATAAAATAATGTAAATTTGTATGAAAATAAAGATGCAAAATACCCATTAAATAACGCATTTTTTTATAAAAATATATATATAAAAATACACATGAAAAAATTAATTTGTATTCAAATAAATATACAAAATACACATACAATAAGGTAAATCTGTATTGAAATAGATATGCAAAATACATATAAAACAATGTAAATTTGTTTCAAAATATATATACGAATACACATAAAATAACGTAGATTTGTATAAAAATATCTATACAAAATACACATAAAATGAAGTAAATACGTATAAGAAAATGTATACAAAATACACATAAAATAATGTAAATTCGTATCAAAATAAATAAACAAAATACCAATAAAAGAATGTGTATTTGTATAAATATAAATATACAAAATACACATAAAATAACGTAAATTTTTATAAAACTATATACAAAAATACACAGAAGTTATTAAATTCGTATGAAAATAGATATACAAAATACAGATAAAATAAGCTAAATTTGAATTGAAATGTATATAGAAAATACATAAAATAATGTAAATTTGTATCAAAATATTTTTAAAAATACATATAATAACGTAAATTTGTTTAAAAATATATAAACAAAATACACATTAAGTAATGTAAATACGTATAAAAAATATGTACAAAATACACATATAATCATGTAATTCGTGTCAAACTAAATAAACAAAATATCAATAAAATAATGTAAATTTATATGAGAAAACATCTACAAATACATATAAAATAACGCTAATTTCCATAAAAATATATGTCCAAAAATGAACGTAAAATAAATTAACTCTGGATAAAAATATATATACAAAACACACATTAAATAATGTAAATCCGTACATAAAATAATCGAAATTTGTATAAAACTATACATTTACAAAAATACACAAAAATAATTTAAATTTGTATGAAAAGAAATATACAAAATACACATAAAATTAGGTTAAGTTGTATTGAAATACATATACAAAATACATATAAAATAATGTAAATTTGAAAGAAAATATATAAACAAATACACATATAATAACGTAAATTTGTATGAAATATATAATCAAAATACACATTAAATAATGTAAATATGTATAAAAAAATATATACAAAACACAAATAGAATAATGTAAAATCGTATCAAAATATATACACAGAATATTAATAAAATAATGTAAATTTGTATGAAAATTATGATGCAAAATACCTATAAAATAACGCATTTTTATAAAAATATTGATACCAAAATACACATAAAATATTTGAATTTGTATTCAAATATATATACAAAATGCACATACAATAAGATAAATTTGTATTGAAATAGATATGCAAAATACATATAAAATAATGTAAATTTGTTTCAAAATATATATACAAATACACATAAAATAACGTAGATTTCTATAAAAATACATATACAAAATACACATATTATGTAAATACGTATAAAAAAATGTATACAAAATACACATAAAATAATGTAAATTCGTATAAATGTAAATAAACAATATACCAATAAAAGAATGTGTATTTGTATAAATATAAATATACAAAATGCACATAAAATAACGTAAATTTATATAAAACTATATACATAACGCAAATTTCTATAAAAATATTTGTACAAAAATGAACATAAAATAAATTTGCATAAAAATATATATTCAAAACACACATTAGATAATGTAAATGAGTATAAAAATATGTATACAAAATACCTATGAAATAATCTAAATTCGTATCGAATTAAATTAAGAAAATACCAATATAATAATGTAATTTTGGATGAAAATATATATACAAAATACACATAAAATAACCTAAATACAAATACAAATATACACATAAAATAATTTAAAATTGAATGAAATAAATATACAAAATAAACATAAAATAAGGTAAATTTGTAATGAAATATATGAAAAAATACACATAAAATAATATAAATTTGTATGAAAATATATATACAAATACACATTAAATAACATGAATTTGTATAAAATTTGTATCAAAATATATACTTATACACACAATAAAATAACGTAATTTTTTTATGAAAATGTATATACAAAATACACATAAAATAATTTAAATACGTAGAAAAATATATATACAAAAAACACATAAAATAATGTAAATATGAATGAAAATATATAAACAAATACACATAAAATAATGTAAATTTGGATAAAATATATATACAAAATGAACATTAAATAATGTAAATATGTATAAAAAAAATATATACAAAAAACACATAGAATAATGTTAAATCGTATCAAAATAAATAAAGAGAATATCAATAAAATAATGTAAATTTGTATGAAAATAAAGATGCAAAATATCCATATAATAACGCATATTTGCATAAAAATATATGTACAAAAATACATATAAAATAATTAAATTTGTATTAAAATAAATATACAAAATGCACGTACAATAAAGTAAATTTGTATTGAAATAGATATGCAAAATACACATTAATAATGTAAATTTGTATCAAAATATATATACGAATACTCATAAAATAGAGTAAATTTCTATGAAAATATACATACAAAATAGATATACAAAATACACATATAACTAGTTAAATTTGTATTTAAATACATGTACAAAAAACACATAAAATAATGTAGATTTGTATGAAATGAAAACAAATACATTTTATATAAAATATATATACAAAACACACATCGAATAATGTAAAAACATATGAAAATAAATACACAGAATATCAATAAAATAATGTAAATTTGTATGAAAATAAAGATGCAAAATACCCATAAAATAAAGCATATTTTTATAAAAATACATACAAAAATACACATAGATTAATCAAATTTGTATTAAAATTAATATACAAAATGCACATAAAATAAAGTAAATTTGTATTGAAAAAATATGCAAAATACACATAAAACAATGTAAATTTGTTTCAAAATATATATACGAATACACATAAAATAACGCAGATTTTTATAGAAATATATTTATAGAATACACTTGAAATAATGTAAATACGTATAAAAAAAAATATATATACAAAATACACATTAAATAATGTTAATTCGTGTCAAAATAAATAAACAAAATATCATGAAAAGAATGTGTATTTGTATGAAAATAGATATACAAAATACACATAAAATAACCTAAATTTGTATAAAACTATATACAAAAAAACACAAAAATAATTTAAACTTGTATGAAAATAAATATACAAAAAACATATAAAAATAGGTAAATTTGTGTTGAAATACATGTACAAAATACACATAAAATAATGTAAATTTGAATGAAAATATATAAACATATAGACTTAAAATAACGTAGATTTGTATCAAATATATATACAAAAAAAAAACATTAAATAATGTAAGTATGTATAAAAAAAATATATACAAAACACAAATATAATAATGTAAAATCGTATCAAAATAAATACAGAAAGAATTAATAAAATAATGTAAATTTGTATGAAAATTAAGATGCAAAATACCCATAAAATAACGCATTTTTTATAAAAATATAAATACGAAAAAACATAAAATATTTGATTTTGTATTAAAATAAATAGATATACAAAATGCACATAAAATAAGCTAAATTTGAATTGAAATATATATACAAAATACATAAAATAATGTTAATTTGTATCAAAATACCTATGCAAATACACATATAATAACGTAAATTTGTATAAAAATAGATTAACAAAATACACATTAAATAATGTAAATACGTATAAAAAAATGTAAAAAATACACAAATAATCATGTAATTCGTATCAAAATAAATAGACAAAATACCAATAAAATAATGTAAATTTCTATGAGAAAAAATATACAAAAAACACATAAATAACGCAAATATCAATAAAAATATATATAATATAATATATTTTTATACATATTTAAAATATTTAATGTATATTTTGTATATATATATTTTATCCAAATTTACGTGATTTTATATGTATTTGTTTATATATTTTCATACAAATTTACATTATTTTATGTGAATTTTGTATATGTATTTCAATACAAATTTGCCTAACTTTATGTGTATTTTGCATATATATTTTCAAACAAATTTAAATTATTTTTGTGTATTTTTATATATATTTTTATACAAATTTTAGTTATTTTATTTGTTTTTTGTATATATATTTTCCTACAAATATACATTCTTTGATTGGAATTTTGAGTACTTAATTTTTTTACGAATTTAAATTATTTTATGTGTATTTTGTATATATATTTTTCTACGTATTTAAACTATTTTATGTGTATTTTATATATACATTTTCATAAAAATTTACGTTATTTTATTGTGTGTATTCGTATATATTTTGAAACAAATTTTATACAAATTCATGTTATTTTATGTGTATTTGTATATATATTTTCATACAAATTTATATTATTTTATGTGTATTCTTACATATATTTTATTACACATTTACCTTATTTTATGTTTATTTTGTATATTTATTTCATTCAATTTTAAATTATTTAATGTGTATATTTGTATTTGTATTTAGGTTATTTTATGTGTGTTTTCTATATATATTTTCATCCAAAATTACATTATTTTATTGTTATTTTCTTAATTTAACTCGATACGAATTTAGATTATTTCATACGTATTTTGTATACATATTTTTATACTCATTTACATTATCTAATGTGTGTTTTGTATATATTTTTTTATGCAAACTAATTTTATGTGCATTTTTGTACATATATTTTTATAGAAACTTAAAACGTTATTTTATGTGTATTTTGTATATGTTTTCTCATGCAAATTTACATTATTTAATTATTTTTTTGTTTATTTATTTTGATACGAATGACTTGATTATTGGTGTATTTTGTAAATATTTTTTTTATACGTATTTACATTACTTAATGTGAATTTTGTTTATATATTTTTTACAAATTTACGTTATTATATGCGTATTTGTTAAAAATATTTTGAAACGAATTTACTTTATTTTATGTATTTTGTATATATATTTCAATTCAAATTTAGCTTATTCTGTGTGTATTTTGTATATCTATTTTCATACAAATTTAATTACTTCTGTGTATTTTTGTATATAGTTTTATACAAATTTACGTTATTTTATGTGCATTTTGTGTATTTATATTTACACAAATACACATTCTCTTATTGGTGTTTTGTTTATTTATATTTATTCGAATTTACATTATTTTATGTGTATTTTGTATACATTTTTGATTCGTATTTACTTAATTTTATTTGTATTTTGTATATATATATTTATAGAAATCTACGTTATTTTATGTGTATTCTTATATATATTTTGAGACAAATTTACATTGTTTTATATGTTTTTTGCACATCTATTTCAATACAAATTTACCTTATTGTATGTGCATTTTGTATATTTATTTTAATACAAATTCAAATGTTTTATGTGTATTTTGGTATATATAATTTAAAAAAAAATGCGTTATTTTATAGGTATTTTGCATCTTAGTTTTCATACAAATGTACATTATTTTATTAATATTCTGTGGATATATTTTGATACGATTTTATATTATACTATTTGTGTTTTGTATATATTTTTTATACATATTCTCATTATTTAATGTGTATTTTTTATATATATTTCATACAAATCAACATCATTTTAAGTGTATTTGTTTATAGAATTTCATTCAAATTTACATTATTTTAAGTGTATTTTGTATATGTATTTCAATACAAATTTACCTAATTTTATGTGTATTTTGTATATTTATTTTCATACAAATTTAAATTATTTTTGTTTTTTTGTATATACATATAGAGTAAATTTCTATGAAAATATATATTCAAAATACATATAAAATTATGTAAATAAGTATAAAAATATATATATATCAAATACACCTAAAAAAATGAAAATTCGTATCAAAATAAATAAACAAAATTCCGATAAAAGAACGTATATTTGTAGGAAAATAAATATACAAAATACACATAAAATTACGAAAATTTGAATAAAAGCATATACAAAAAAACAAAAAAATAAATTTCAATTTGTATGAAAATAGATATACAAAATACACATATAATTAGTTAAATTTGTATTTAAATACATGTACAAAATACACATAAAATAATGTAAATTTGTAGAAATGAAAACAAATTCACATAAAATAACGTACATTTGTATAAAATGGATATACAAAATATACATAGAATAATGTAAAATCGTGTCAAAATAAATACACAGAATATCAATAAAATAATGTAATTTTGTATGAAAATAAAAATGCAAAATACCCATAAAATAAAGCATATTTTTTTAAAAATACATATACAAGAATACACATAGAATAATTGAATTTGTATTAAAATTAATAAACAAAATGCACGTACAATAAGGGAAATTTGTATTGAAAAAATATACAAAATGCACATAAAACAATGTATATTTGTTTCAAAATATATATACGAATACACATAAAATAACGTTTATTTCTATAGAAATATATATACAAAATACACATGAAATGACGTAAATACGTATAAAAATATATATACACAATACACATTAAATAAAGTAAATTCGCATCAAAATAAATAAACAAAATATAAATAAAAGAATGTGTATTTGTATGAAAATAAATATACAAAATACACATAAAATATTGTAAATTTGTATAAAACTCTATTAAAAAAATACTTCAAAATAATTTAAACTTGTATAAAAATATATATACAAAATACACATAAAACTAGTTAAATTTCTATTGAAATACATATACAAAATACACATAAAATAATGTAAATTTGAATGAAAATATATAAACAAATACACTTAAAATAACGTAAATTTGTATGAAATATATATAGAAAAAACACATTAAATAATGTAAATATGTATAAAAAAATCTATACAAAACACAAATAGAATAATGTAAAATAGTATCAAAATAAATACACAGAATATTAATAAAATAATGTAAATTTGTTTATAAATAAAGATGCAAAATACCCATAAAACTACGCATTTCTTATGAAAATATATATACCAAAATACACATAAAATATTTAAATTTGTATTACAATAAATATACAAAATGCACATACAATAAAGTAAATTTGTATTGAAATAGATATGCAAAATACACATAAAACAATGTAAATTTGTTTCAAAATATATATACGAATACACATAAAATAACGTATATTTCTATAAAAATATATATACAAAATACACATAAAATGAAGTAAATACGTATAAGAAAATGTATACAAAATACACATAAAATAATGTAAACTCCTATCAAAATAAATAAACTAAATGCCAATAAAAGAATGTTTACTTGTATAAATATAAATATACAAAATACACATAAAATAACGTAAAATTGTATAAAACTATATACAAAAATAAACAAAAATAATTAAATTTGTATGAAAATAGATATACAAAAGACACATAAAATAAGCTAAATTTGAATTGAAATAAATATAGAAAATACATAAAATAATGTAAATTTGTATCAAAATATATATTCAAATACACATATATTAAAATTAATATAAAAAATGCGTATATAATAAGGTAAATTTGTATTGAAAAAATATGCAACATACACGTTTACTCATACAAATTTATATTATTTTATTGGTATTTTGTTTATTTATTTTGATACGAATTACATGATTATATGTGTATTTTGTACATATTTCTTAATACGTATTTACATTATTTAATGTGTATTTTGTTTATGTATTTTCATACAAATTTACGTTATTATATGTGTATTTGTATAAATATTTTGATACAAATTTACTTTATTTCATGTATTTTGTATATATATATAAATTCAATTTTAGCTTATTTTGTGTGTATTTTGTATATATTTTCATACAAATTTAATTACTTCTGTGTATTTTTGTATATAGTTTTATATAAATTTACGTTATTTTATGTGTATTTTGTATATTTATATTTAAACAAATACACATTCTTTTATTGCTATTTTGTTTATTTATTTTGATACGAATTTACATTATTTTATGTGTATTTTGTGTACATTTTTTATACGTATTTACTTCATTTTATGTGTATTTTGTATATATATTTTTATAGAAATCTACGTTATTTTATGTGTATTCGTATATATATTTTGAAACAAATTTACATTGTTTTATATGTATTTTGCAAATCTATTTCAATACAAATTTACCTTATCGTATGTGTTTTTTGTATATTTATTTTAATACAAATTAAATTTTTTGATGTGTATTTTGGTATATTTATTTTTATAAATGCGTTATTTTATGGGTATTTTGCTTCTTTATTTTCATACAAATTTACAATATTTTATTAATATTCTGTGTATTTATTTTGATACGATTTTACATTATTCTATTTGTGTTCTGTACATATTTTTTTTATACAAATTTAAGTTATTTGTTTATGTTTTTTCATTCAAATTTACATTGTTTTATATGTATTTTGCATATCTATTTCAAATACAAATTTAGGTTATTTTATGTGTATTTTGTATATCTATTTTCATACAAATACACATTCTTTTATTGATATTTTGTTTATTTATTTTGACGCGAATTTTATGTGAATTTGTTTTCATTTCATACAAATTTACATTAATTTATGTGTATTTTGTACATGTATTTAAATACAAATTTAACTAATTATATGTGTATTTTGTATATCTATTTTCATACAAATTGAATTTTTTTTTTGTATATATTTTTATTCAAATTTTCGTAATCTTATAAAAATATATATACCAAAAAACACATAAAATATTTTAATTTGCATTGAAATAAATATACAAAATGCACATACAATAAGGTAAATTTGTATTGAAAGAGATGTGCAAAAATACATATAAAACAATGTAAATTTGTTTCAAAATATATATACGAATAGAAATAAAAAAACGTAGATTTCTATAAAAATATATATACAAAATACACATAAAATTAAGTAAATACGTATAAAAAATGTATACAAAATACACATAAAATAATGTAAATTCGAATTTAAAGAAATAAACAAAATACCAATAAAAGAATGTGTATTTGGATAAATATAAATATAGAAAACACACATACAAAATAAACATAAAATAAGGTAGATTTGTAAAAAAATATATGTACAAAATACACATAAAATAATGTAAATTTATATAAAAATATATATATATAAAATACCATAAATTTGTATAAAAATATATATTCAAAATAAATATTAAATAATGTAAATTCGTATCAATATAAATCAACAAAACACCAATAAAATAATATATATTTGAATGAAAATAAATTTACAAAATACACATAACATAACTAAAATTTGTATTAAAATATATACAAAAATACATAGAAATAATTTGAGTTTGTATGAAAATAGATATACAAAATACATATAAAACTAGGTAAATTTCTTTTGAAATGTATATACAAAATACCCATAAAATATTGTAAATTTGTGTCAAAATATGTAAAGAAATACACATAAAATAACGTAAATTTGTATGAAAAATATATACAAAATACACATAGAATAATGGCAATTCGTATCAAAATGAATGAGCAGAATATCAATAAAATAATGTAAATTTGTATGAAAATAAAGATGCAAAATACCCAAAAAATAAAGCATATGTTTATAAAAATACAGATACAAAAATACACATCGAATAATTAAATTTGTATTAAAATTAATATACAAAATGCGTATATAATAAGGTAAATTTGTATTGAAAAAATATGCAACATACACGTTTACTCATACAAATTTATATACAAAATGCGTATATAATATGGTAAATTTGTATTGAAAAAATATGCAACATACACGTTTACTCATACAAATTTATATTATTTTATTGGTATTTTGTTTATTTATTTTGATACGAATTACAGATTATATTTGTATTTTGTACATATTTTTTTTATACGTATTTACATTATTTAATGTGTATTTTGTTTATATATTTTCATACAAATTTACTTTATTATATGTGTATTTGTATAAATATTTCAATACAAATTTAACTTATTGTATGTGTTTTTTGTATATTTATTTTAATACAAATTTAATTTTTTGATGTGTATTTTGGTATATATATTTTTATAAATAAAAAAAATGCGTTATTTTATGGGTATTTTGCTTCTTTATTTTCATACAAATTTACATTATTTTATTAATATTCTGTGTATTTATTTTGATACGATTTTACATTATTCAATTTGTGTTTTGTACATATTTTTTTATACAAATTTACGTTATTTTAAGTGTATTTGTTTACGTATTTTCATTCAAATTTACATTATTTTATGTGTATTTTGTGTATGTATTTCAATACAAATTTACCTAATTTTATGTGTATTTTGTATATTTATTTTCATACAAATTTAAAATATTTTTGTGTATTTTTGTATATAGTTTGATACAAATTTAAGTTATTTTATCTGTATTTTGTATATCTATTTTCATACAAATACACATTCTTTTATTGATATTTTGTTTATTTATTTTGACGCGAATTTACATTATTTAATGTGTATTTTGTATATATATTTTTATACGTATTTACATCATTTCATGTGTATTTTGTATAGTTTTAAACAAATTTATATTATTTAATGTGAATTTTGTATATATATATTTATACAAATACACATTCTTTTATTGGTATTTTGTTTATTTATTTTGATACTAATTTACATTATTTTATGTGTATTTTGTATACATTTTTTATACGTATTTACTTAATTTTAAGTGTATTTTGTATATATATTTTTATAGAAATCTACCTTATTTCATGTGTATTCGTATATATATTTTGAAACAAATTTACATTGTTTATATGTATTTTGCATATCTATTTCTGTGTATTCTGAATTTATTTTTGTTATACATAGAATAATGTAAAATCGTATCAAAATAGGTACACAGAATATCAATAAAATAATTTAAATTTGTATGAAAATAAAGATGCAAAATACCCATAAGATAAAGCATATTTTTTTTTAAAAATACATATACAAAAATACACATAGAATAATTAAATTTGTATTAAAATTAATATACAAAATGCACACATACAATAAGGTAAATTTGTATTGAAAAAAAAAACGCAAAATACCAATAAAACAGTGTAAATTTGTCTCAAAATATATATACGAACACACATAAAATAACGTAGATTTCAATAGAAATATATATACAAAATACACTTGAAATTATGTAAATACGTATAAAAATATATATATAAAATACATATTAAGTAATGTAAATTCGTGACAAAATAAATAAACAAAATATCATGAAAGGAATGTGAATTTGTATGAAAATAAATAATAGATAATAAATTTGTATGTAATATATATGCAAGATACACATTAAATAATGTAAATATGTATAAAAAAATATATACAAAAAACAAATAGAGTAATGTAAAATCGTATCAAAATAAATACACCGAATATTAATAAAATAATGTAAATTTGTATGAAAATAAAGATGCAAAATTCCCATCAAATAGCGTATTTCTTATAAAAATATATATACCAAAATACACATAAAATATTTAAATTTGTATTGAAATAAATATACAAAATGCACATACAATAAGGTAAACTTCTGTTGAAAGAGATATGCAAAAAATTGTAAATTTGTTTCAAAATATATATACGAATACACATAAAATAACGTAGATTTCTATAAAAAAATATATATATACAAAATACACATAAAATTAGGTAAATACGTATAAAGAAATGTAAACAAAATACACATAAAATAATATTAATTCGAAACAAAATAAATAAACAAAATACCAATAAAAGAATGTGTATTTGTTCTGTGTATTTTTGTATATAGTTTTATACAAATTTACGATATATTATGTGTTTTTTTTTATATTTATATTTATACAAATACACATTCTTTTACTGGTATTTTGTTTATTTATTTTGATACGATTTTTATGTGTATTTTGTTTTCATTTTTTTATACGTATTTACTTCATTTTATGTGTATTTTGTATATAGTTTTATAGAAATCAACGTTATTATATGTGTATTCGTATATATATTTTGAAACAAATTTACATTGTTTTATATGTATTTTGCATATGTATTTCAATGTATTTTGTATATATTTTTATAGAAATCAACGTTATTTTATGTGTATTCGTATATATATTTTGAAACAAATTGACATTGTTTTATATGTATTTTGCATATCTATTTCAATACAAATTTACCTTACAGTATGAGCATTTTTTATATTTATGTGTATTTTGGTATATATATTTTTATAAAAAATGCGTTATTTTATGTCTATTTTGCATCTTTATTTTCATACAAATTTACATTATTTAATTAATATTCTGTGTATTTATTTTGATACGATTTTACATTATTCTATTTGTGTTTTGTATATATTTTTTTATACATATTTACATTATTTAATTAGTATTTTGTATATATATTTGATACAAATTCACGTTATTTTAAGTGTATATGTTTATATATTTTCATTCAAATTTCCATTATTTTATGTGTATTTTGTATATGTATTTCAATACAAATTTACCTAATTTTATGTGTATTTTGTATATTTATTTTCATACAAATTTAAATTATTTTTGTGTATTTTTGTATATAGTTTTTATACAAACTTAGGTTATTTTATGGGTATTTTGTATATCTATTTTCATACAAATACACATTCTTTTATTGATATTTTGTTTATTTATTTTGACGAGAATTTGAATTATTTAATGTGTATTTTGTATATATATATATTTTCTTTATACGTATTTACATTATTTCATGTGTATTTTGTATATATATTTCTATAGAAATCTACGTTATTTTATGTGTATTCGTATATAGATTTTTAAAGAAATTTACGCTTTAAAGTGCATTTTGTATATTTTTTCAATACAAATTTACCTTATTGTATGTTCATTTTGTATATTAATTTTCACACAAATTTAATTATTCTATGTGTATTTTTGTATATGTATTTTTAAAAAATATGCTTTATTTTATGCGTATTTTGCATCTTTATTTTCATACAAAATTACATTATTTTATTGATATTCTGTGTATTTATTTTGATACGATTTTATATTATTCTATGTGTATTTTGTATATATTTTTCATTTAAATTAGATTATTTTATGTGTATTTTGAACATCTATTTATTTTAATACAAAATCAAATATTCTATGTTTTTTCGTATATATATTTTTATAAAAAATGCGTTATTTTTTGAGTATTTTGCATCTTAATTTTCATACAAATTTACATTATTTTATTAATATTTTCTGTATTTATTTTGATACGATTTTACATTATTTTATTTGTGTTTTGTATATATTTTTTTATACATATTTACATTATTTATTGTGTTTTTTGTATATATATTTGATACAAATTTACGTTATTTTAAGTCTATATGTTTATATATTTTCATTCAAATTTACATTATTTTATGTGTATTTTGTATATGTATTTCAATACAAATTTACCTAATTTTAAATGTTTTTTGTATATTTATTTTCATACAAGTTTAAATTATTTTTGTGAATTTTTGTTTATAGTTTTATACAAATTTAGGTTATTTTATGTGTATTTTGTATATCTATTTTCATACAAATACACATTCTTTTCATGATATTTTGTTTATTTATTTTGACTCGAATTAACATTATTTAATGTGTATTTTGTATATATTTTTTTATACGTATTTACATTATTTCAAGTGTATTTTGTATATATATTTCTATAGAAATCTGCGTTATTTTATGTGTATTCGTATATATATTTTGAAACAAATTTACATTGTTTTATGTGTATTTTTTATATTTTATCGATACAAATTTACCTTATTGTATGTGCATTTTGTATATTAATTTTAATACAAATTTGATTAATTTATGTGTATTTTTGTATATGTATTTTTATAAAAATATGCTTTATTTTATGGGTATTTTGCATCTTTATTTTCATACAAATTTACATTATTTTATTGATATTCTGTGTATTTATTTTAATATGATTTTACATTATTCTATGTGTATTTTGTATATATATTTTATATAAAATGTATTTGTTTTCATTTCATACAAATCTACATTATTTTATGTATTTTTTGTACATGTATACACATTAATATTTAAATTTGTATTGAAATAAATATACAAAATGCACATACAACAAGGTAAACTTCTATTGAAAAAGATATGCAAAAATACATATAAAACAATGTAAATTTGTTTCAAAATATATATACGAATACACATAAAATAACGTAGATTTCTATAAAAATATATATACAAAATACACATAAAATTAAGTAAATACGTATAAAAAAATGTAAACAAAATACACATAAAATAATGTAAATTCGAAACAAAATAAATAAACAAAATACCAATAAAAGAATGTGTATTTGTATAAATATAAATGTACAAAATACACATACAAAATAAACATAAAATAAGGTAAATTTGTAATGAAATATATTTGTATGAAAATATATATACAAAATACATATTAAATAATGTAAATTTGTATAAAATATATATACAAAATACATATAAAATAATGTAAATTGTATCAATATAAATAAAATAAATACCAATAAAATAATCAATATTTGATTGAAAATAGATTTAAAAAATACTAATAACATAACTAAAATTTGTATTGAAATATATACAAAAATACATAAAAATAATTTGAGTTTGTATGAAAATAGATATTCAAAATACATATAAAACTAGGTAAATTTCTTTTGAAATATATATACAAAATACCCATAAAATATTGTAAGTTTGTGTCAAAATGTATAAACAAATACACATAAAATAACTTAAAATAACGGAAATATGTATCAAATATATATACAAAAAACACATTAAATAATGTAAATATGTATAAAAAAATATATACAAAACATAAAATAAAATAATGTAAAATCGTATCAAAATAAATACAGAAAATATTAATAAAATAATGTAAATTTGTATGAACATTAAGATGCAAAATACCCATAAAATAACGCATTTTTTATAAATATATTTATACGAAAAAACATAAAATATTTGATTTTGTATTAAAATAAATAGATATACATTCTTTTATTGGTATTTTGTTTATTTATTTTGTTTCGAATTTACATTATTTTATGTGTATTTTGTTTACATTTTTTTATACGTATTTACTTAATTTTATGTGTATTTTGTATATATATTTTTATAGAAATCTACGTTATTTTATGTGTATTCGTATATATATTGTGAAACAAATTTACATTGTTTTATATGTATTTTTGCATATCTCTTTCAATAGAAGTTTACCTTATTGTATGTGCATTTTGTATATTTATTTCAATACAAATTTAAATATTTTATGTGTATTTTGGTATATATATTTTTATAAGAAATGCGCTATTTGATGGGAATTTTGCATCTTTGTTTTCATATAAATTTACATTATTTTATTAATATTCGGTGTATTTATTTTGATACGATTTTACAATACTCTATTTGTCTTTTGTATATATTTTTTTTTATAAATATTTACATAATTTAAATGTATCTTGCATATATATTACATACAAATTTATTATCTATTATTTATTTTCATACAAATACACATTCTTTTCATGATATTTTGTTTATTTATTTTGTCACGAATTTACATTACTTAATATGTATTTTATATATATATTTTTATACGTATTTACATACTTTCATGTGTATTTTGTATATATATTTCTATAGAAATCTACGTTATTTTATTTGTATTCGTATATATATTTTGAAACAAATTTACACTGTTTTATTTGTGTTTTGCGTTTTTTTTCAATACAAATTTACCTTATTGTATGTGTGCATTTTGTATATTAATTTCAATACAAATTTAATTATTTTATGTGTATTTTTGTATATGTATTTTTTTAAAAAAATATGCTTTATCTTATGGGTATTTTGCATCTTTATTTTCATAAAAATTTAAATTATTTTATTGATATTCTGTGTACTTATTTTGATACGATTTTACATTATTCTATGTATAACAAAAATAAATACAAAATACACAAAAATAGATATGCAAAATACATATAAACAATGTAAATTTGTTTCAAAATATATATACGAATACACATGAAATAAGGTAGATTTCTATAAAAATATATATACAAAATACACATAAAATTAAGTAAATACGTATAAAAAATGTATACAAAATACACATAAAATAATGTAAATTAGTATCAAAATAAATAAACAAAATACCAATAAAAGAATGTGTATTTGTATAAATATATATATACAAAATACACATTAAATAATATAAATTTGTTTAAAACTATACAAAATACACATGAAATGATGTAAATACGTATAAAAATATATATACAAAATACACATTAAATAATGTAAATTCGCGTCAAAATAAATAGACAAAATATCAATAAAAGAATGTGTATTTGTATGAAAATAGATATACAAAATACACATAAAATAACCTAAATTTGTATCAAACTATATACAAAAATACACAAAAATATTTTAAATTTGTATGAAAATAAATATACAAAATACACATAAAATTAGGTAAATTTGTATTGAAATACATACACAAAATACACATCAAATTATGTAAATTTGAATGAAAATACATAAACAAATACACTTAAAATAACGTAAATTTGTATAAAAAAATATGTACAAAACACAAATAGAATAATGTAAAATCGTATCAAAATAAATACAAAGAATATTAATAAAATAATGTAAATTTGTATGAAAATAAAGAAGCAAAATACCCATAAAATAACGCATTTTTTTATTTATAAAAATATATATACCAAAATACACATCAAAAAATTTAATTTGTATTAAAATAAATATACAAAAAACACATACAATAAGGTAAATTTGTATTGAAATAGATATGCAAAATACATATAAAACAATGTAAATTTGTTTCAAAATATATATACGAATACACATATAATAACGTAGATTTCTATAAAAATATATATACAAAATACACATAAAATGAAGTAAATACGTGTAAAAAAATATATACAAAATACACATAAAATAATGTAAATTCGTATCAAAATAAATAAACAAAACAGCAATAAAAGAATGTGTATTTGTATAAATATAAATATACAAAATACACATAAAATAACGTAAATTTATATAAAACTATATACAAAAATACACAGAAGTAATTAAATTTGTATGAAAATATATACAAAATACACACAAAATAAGCTAAATTTGAATTGAAATATATATATACAAAATACATGAAATAAAGTAAATTTGTATCAAAATATTTATACAAATACTCATATAATAAGGTAAATTTGTATGAAAATATATAAACAAAATACACATTAAATAATGTAAATACGTATAAAAAATATGTACAAAATACACATATAATCATGTAATTCGTATCAAAATAAATAAACAAAATACCAATAAAATAATATAAATTTGTATGAGTAAACGTGTATGTTGCATATTTTTTCAATACAAATTTACCTTACTATATACGCATTTTGTATATTAATTTTAATACAAATTTAATTATTCGATGTGTATTTTTGTATCTGGATTTGTATATATATTTTTATACGCTTTTATATTATTTAATATTTATTTCGAATATATATTTTTATACAAATTCATCGTATTTTATGTGTATTTGTATATATATTTTTATATAAATTTACATTATTTTATGTGTATTTTGTACATATATTTTTTTACAAATCTACCTTATTTTATGTTTATTTTGTTTGTGTATTTTGCATATTTATATTTATCGAAATACACATTCTTTTATTGGTATTTTGTTTATTTATTTTAATTCGAATTTACATTATTTTATGTGTATTTTGTATACATTTTTTTATACGTATTTACTTAATTTTATGTGTATTTTGTATATATATTTTTACAGAAATCTACGTTTTTTTATTTGTATTCGTATATATATTTTGAAACAAATTTACATTGTTTTATATGTATTTTTGCATATCTCTTTCAATACAAATTTACCTTATTGTATGTGCATTTTGTATATTTATTTCAATGCAAATTTAAATATTCTGTGTGTATTTTGGTATATATATTTTTATAAGATTACGAAAATTTGAATAAAAATATATACAAAAAAACAAAAAAATAAATTTCAATTTTTATGAAAATAAATATACAAAATACACATATAATTAGTTAAATTTGTATTTAAATACATGTACAAAATACACATAAAATAATGTAAATTTGTATAAAATGAAAACAAATTCACATGAAATTCGCGTCAAAATAAATAAACAAAATATCAATAAAAGAATGTGTATTTGTATGAAAATAGATATACAAAATACACATAAAATAACCTAAATTTGTATCAAACTATATACAAAAATACACAAGAATATTTTATATTTGTATGAAAATAAATATACAAAATACACATAAAATTAGGTAAATTTGTATTGAAATACATGCACAAAATACACATGAAATAATGTAAATTTGAATGAAAATACATAAACAAATACACTTAAAATAACGTAAATTTGTATAAAAAAATATGTACAAAACACAAATAGAATAATGTAAAATCGTATCAAAATAAATATACAGAATATTAATAAAATAATGTAAATTTGTATGAAAATAAAGAAGCAAAATACCCATAAAATAACGCATTTTTTTATTTATAAAAATATATATACCAAAATACACATCAAAAAATTAAGTTTGTATTAAAATAAATATTAAAAAAACACATACAATAAGGTAAATTTGTATTGAAATAGATACGCAAAATACATATAAAACAATGTAAATTTGTTTCAAAATATATATACGAATACACATATAATAACGTAGATTTCTATAAAAATATATATACAAAATACACATAAAATGAAGTAAATACGTATAAAAAAATGTATACAAAAAACACATAAAATAATGTAAATTCGTATCAAAATAAATAAACAAAATAGCAATAAAAGAATGTGTATTTGTATAAATATAAATATACAAAATACACATAAAATAACGTAAATTTATATAGAACTATATACAAAAATACACAGAAGTAATTAAATTTGTATGAAAATTTATACAAAATACACACAAAATAAGCTAAGTTTGAATTGAAATATATATACAAAATACATGAAATAAAGTAAATTTGTATCAAAATATTTATACAAATACTCATATAATAAGGTAAATTTGTATGAAAATATATAAACAAAATACACATTAAATAATATAAATACGTCTAAAAAAATATGTACAAAATACACATATAATCATGTAATTCGTATCAAAATAAATAAACAAAATACCAATAAAATAATATAAATTTGTATGAGTAAACGTGTATGTTGCATATTTTTTCAATACAAATTTACCTTATTATAGATATATATATATATTTTTTTTACAACAAAGGAGGCAGCTCAAGGGCAACAAAAAAAGAAAACAAAAATAAAAAAAAGCCCGCTACTCGCTGCTCCTAAAGTAAAGCAAAAGAGGTGGCCGAAAGGGAGATCAAATACAGGAGGAGAGGTGTCCTGATACCCTCCTCTTGAAAGAGCTCAAGTCGTAGGCAGGAGGAAATACAGATGAAGGAAGATTGTTCCAGAGTTTACCAGCGTGAGGGATGAAGGAATGAAGATGCTGGTTAACTCTTGCATAAGGGGTTTGGACAGTATAGGGATGAGCATGAGTAGAAAGTCGAGTGCAGCGGGGCCGCGGGAGGGGGGGAGGCATGCAGTTAGCAAGTTCAGAAGAGCAGTCAGCGTGGAAATATCGATAGAAGATAGAAAGAGAGGCAACATTGCGGCGGAATTTAAGAGGTAGAAGACTATCAGTATGAGGAGGAGAGCTGATGAGACGAAGAGCCTTAGCCTCCACTCTGTCCAGAAGAGCTGTGTGGAGCCCCCCACATGAGATGCATACTCCATACGAGGGCGGACAAGGCCCCTGTATATGGACAGCAACTGTGCAGGGGAGAAGAACTGGCGGAGACGGTACAGAACGCCCAGCCTCGAGGAAGCTGATTTAGTAAGAGATGAGATATGAAGTTTCCAGTTGAAATTTTGAGTTAAGGATAGACCGAGGATGTTTAGTGTTGAGGAAGGTGATAGCTGGGTGTTGTCAAAGAATAGGGGATAGTTGTTTGGAAGATTGTGTCGAGTGGATAGGTGGAGAAACTGTGTTTTTGAGGCGCTGAAGGACACCAGGTTCTTCTTGCCCCAATCGGAAATAATAGTAAGGGCTGAGGCTAAGCGTTCTGCAGCCTCCAGCCTTGAGTCGTTATGTTCCTGAAGGGTGGGTCTTCTATTAAAAGAAGTTGAGTAATGCAGAGTGGAATCATCGGCGTAGGAATGGATAGGACAGTTCGTTTTGGAAAGAAGATCATCAATGAACAACAGAAAAAGAGTGGGAGATAGGACAGAACCCTGTGGGACACCACTGTTAATAGATTTAGGGGAAGAACAGTGACCGTCTACCATGGCAGAAATAGAACGGTCAGAAAGGAAACTGGAGATAAAGGTACAGAGAGAAGGATAGAAACCGTAGGAGGGTAGTTTAGAAAGCAAAGATTTGTGCCAGACCCTATCAAAAGCTTTTGATATGTCCAGCGCAATAGCAAAAGTTTCACCGAAACGGCTAAGAGATGATGACCAAGAGTCAGCTAAGAAGGCTAGGAGATCACCAGTAGAACGCCCCTTGCGGAACCCATACTGGCGATCAGATAGAAGGTCAGAAGTGGAAAGGTGCTTTTGAATCTTCCGGTTAAGGATTGATTCAAAAGCTTTAGATTGACAAGAAATTAAAGCTATAGGACGGTAGTTTGAGGGATTGGAGCGGTCACCCTTCTTAGGCACAGGCTGTATGAAGGCATACTTCCAGCAAGAAGGAAAGGTAGATGTTGACAGGCAGAGGATAAAGAGTTTGACCAGGCAGGGTGACAGCACGGAGGCACAGTTTTTAAGGACAATAGGAGGCACTCCATCAGGTCCATAAGCCTTCTGAGGATTGAGGCCAGAGAGGGCATAGAAAACATCATTTTGAAGAATCTTTATAACAGGCATAAAGGAGTCAGAGGGGAGATGAGTAGGAGGAATATGCCCAGAATCGTCCAGAGTGGAGTTTTTAGAAAAAGTTTGAGAGAAGAGTTCAGCCTTAGAGATAGATGAGACGGCAGTGTTGCCATCAGGACTGAGGAGTGGAGGGAAAGATGAAGAAGTGAAGTTGGAGGAGATGTTTTTGGCTAGATGCCAGAAGTCACGGGAAGAGTTAGAGAAAGCAAGGTTTTGACATTTTCTATTAATGAAAGAATTTTTGGTTAGTCGGAGAATAGATTTGGCACGATTTCGGGCAGAAATGTAAAGTTCATAATTATATATGCGTATTTTGTATATTAATTTTAATATATGTATATTTGAATATATATTTTGATACAAATTTACATTATTTTATGTATTTTCTATATTTATTTCAATTCAAATTTAGCTTATTTTATGTGTCTTTTGTATATCTATTTTCATACAAATTTAACTATTTTTGTTTATTTTTGTATATAGTTTTATACAATTTTACGTTATTTTATGTGTATTTTGTATATTTATATTTATACAAGTAAACATTCTTTTATTGGCATATAGTTTATTTATTTTGATATGAATTTACATTATTTTATGTGTATTTTGTATACATTTTCTTATACGTATTTACTTCATTTTATGTGTATTTTGTATATATATTTTTATAGAAATCTACGTTATTTTATGTGTATTCGTATATATATTTTGAAACAAATTTACATTGTTTTATGTGTATTTTGCATATCTATTTCAATACAAATTTACCTTATTGTATGTGCATTTTGTATATTTATTGTATTACAAATTTAAATATTTTATGTGTATTTTGGTATATATATTTTCATAAAAAATGCGTTGTTTTATGGGTATTTTGCATCTTTATTTTCATACAAATTTACATTATTTTATTAATATTCTGTGTATTTATTTTGATACTATTTTACATTATTCTATTTGTGTTTTGTATATATTTTCTTATACTTATTTACATTATTCAATGTTTATTTTCTATATATATTTTATACAAATTTACGTTATTTTAAGTGTATTTGTTTATATATTTTCATTCAAATTTACATTATTTTATGTGTATTTTGTATATGAATTTCAATAGAAATTTAACTAGTTTTATGTGTATTTTGTATATATATTTTTATACAAATTTAAATTATTTTTGTGTATTTTTTTACTAGAGTTTTATACAAATTTACAATATTTTATGTGTATTTTGTATATCTATTTTCATACAAATACACATTCTTTTATTGATATTTTGTTTATTTATTTTGATGCGAACTTACATTATTTAATGTGTATTGTGTATATATATTTTTATACGTATTTACGTCATTTCATGTGTATTTTTTGTATATATTTCTATAGAAATATACGTTATTTTATGTGTATTCGTATATATATTTTGAAACAAATATACATTGTTTTAGGTGCATTTTGTATATTTTTTCAATACAAATTTCCCTTATTGTACGTGCATTTTGTATATTAATTTTAAAACAAATTTAATTATTCTATGTGTATTCTTGTATATGTATTTAAAAAAAAAATAGGCTTTATTTTATGGGTATTTCGCATCTTTATTTTCATACAAAATTACATTATTTTATTGATATTCTGTGTATTTATTTTGATATGATTTTACATTATTCTATGCATATTTTGTATATCTATTTTATACAAATGTACATTATTTTATGTGAATTTGTTTTCATATCATACAAATTTACATTATTTTATGTATATTTTGTACATGTATTTAAATACAAATTTAACTAATTATATGTGTATTTTGTATATCTATTTTCATACAAATTGAAATTTATTTTTTTGTTTTTTTGTATATATTTTTATTCAAATTTTCGTAATTTTATGTGTATTTTGTATATTTATTTTCCTACAAATATACGTTCTTTTATCGGAATTTTGTTTATTTATTTTGATATGAATTTTCATTTTTTTGGGTGTATTTGATATATATATTTTTATACCTATTTACATAATTTTATATGTATTTTGAATATATATTTTCATAGAAATATACTCTATATGTATATACAAAAAAACACAAAAATAATTTAAATTTGTATGAAAATAAATATACAAAATACACATAAAATTAGGTAAATTTGTATTGAAATACATATACAAAATACACTTAAAATAATGTAAATTTGAATGAAATTCTATAAACAAATACACTTAAAATGACGTTAATTTGTATAAAATATATATAAAAAATACACATTAAATAATGAAAATATGTATAAAAAAATATATACAAAACATAAATAATATAATATAAAATCGTATCAAAATATATACACAGAATATTAATAAAATAATGTACATTTGTATGAAAACTAAGATGCAAAATACCCATAAAATAACGCTTTTTTTTAAATTATATATACCAAAATACACATAAAATAATTAAATTTGTATGAAAATAAATATACAAAATGCAAATACAATAAGGTAAAATTTGTATTGAAATAGATATGCAAAAAACATATAAAACAATGTAAATTTGTTTCAAAATATATATACGAATACACATAAAATAACGTAGATTTCTATAAATATATATATATATATATACAAAATACAAATAAAATTAAGTAAATACGAATCAAAAATGTATACAAAATACACATAAAATAATGTAAATTCGTATAAATATAAATAAACAAAACACCAATAAGAGAATGTGTATTTGTATAAATATAAATATACAAAATGCATAAAAAATAACGTAAATTTGTATAAAACTATATACAAAAATACACAGAAGTAATTAAATTTGCATGAAAATAGATATACAAAATACACACAAAATTAGCTAAATTTGAATTGAAATATATATACAAAATAAATAAAATAAAGTAAATTCGTTTCAAAATGTTTTTAACAAATACACATAAGTAACGTAAATTTGTAAAAAAAATTTATAAACAAAATACACATTAAGTAATATTTACGTAATTAAGTAATATTAATAAAAAATATTTACAAAATACATCAATAATCAAGTCATTCGTATCAAAATAAATAAACAAAAAACTATTTAAATAATGTAAATTTGTATGAGAAAACATATACAAAATACACATAAAATAACGTTTTAAGTTTCTATAAAAATATATGTACAAAAATGCACATAAAATTAGTTTGCATAAAAAAATATATACAAAACACACATTAGATAATTTAAATGAGTATAAAAATATGTATACAAAATACCTATGAAATAATCTAAATTCGTACCGAGTTAAATTAAGAAAATAACAATAAAATAATGTAATTTTGGATGAAAATATATATAGAAAACACACATAAAATAACCTAAATACAAATACAACATTAAATAATTTAAAATTGAATGAAATAAATATAAAAAATAAACATAAAATAAGGTAAATTTGTAAGAAAATATTTGTAAGAATACACATAAAATAATATTAATTTGTATGAAAATATATATACAAATACACATAAAACAACATGAATTTGTATAAAATGTTTCAAAATATATACGAATACACACAATAAAATAACGTAAATTTTTATGAAAATGTATATATAAAATACACATAAAATAGTTTAAATACGTAGAAAAATATATATACAAAATACACATAAAATAGTGTAAATTCGTAAAAAATTAAATACGCAAAATTCCAATAAAAGAATGAATATTTGTAGGAAAATATATATACAAAAAACAAATAAAATAACTAAAATTTGTAAAAAAATATATACAAAAATACACAAAAATAATTTAAAATAAAAATAAAATAGATATGCAAAATACACATAAAGTTAGGCAAATTTTTATTGAAATACATATACAAAACTCACATAGAATAATGTAAATTTGTATGAAAATATATAAACAAATACATATAAAATCACGTAAATTTGGATAAAATATATATATACAAAATATACATTAAATATTTTAAATATGTATAAAAATATATTATATTATATATATTTTTATTGATATTTGCGTTATTTATGTGTATTTTGTATATGTTTTCTCATAGAAATTTACATTATTTTATTGGTATTTTGTCTATTTATTTTGATACGTATTACATGATTATTTGTGTATTTTTTACATTTTTTTATACGTATTTACATTATTTAATGTGTATTTTGTTTATATATTTTTATACAAATTTACGTTATTATATGTGTGTTTGTATAGGTATTTTGATACAAATTTACATTATTTTATGCATTTTGTATATATATTTCAATTCAAATTTAGCTTATTTTATGTGTATTTTGTATATCTATTTATCTTAATACAAAATCAAATATTTTATGTTTTTTCGTATATATATTTAAAAAAAAAAAGCGTTATTTTATGGGTATTTTGCATCTTAATTTTCTTACAAATTTACATTATTTTATTAATATTTTCTGTATTTATTTTGATACGATTTTTCATTATTTTATTTGTGTTTTGTATAATTTTTTTTATACATATTTACATTATTTAATGTTTTTTTTTGTATATATATTTGATACAAATTTACGTTATTTTAAGTCTATATGTTTATATATTTTCATTCAAATTTACATTATTTTATGTGTATTTTGTATATGTATTTCAATACAAATTTTCCTATTTTTATATGTTTTTTGTATATTTATTTTCATACAAGTTTAAATTATTTTTGTGTATTTTTGTATATAGTTTTATACAAATTTAGGTTATTTTATGTGTATTTTGTATATCTATTTTCATACAAATACACATTCTTTTCATGATATTTTGTTTGTTTATTTTGACACGAATTAACATTATTTAATGTGTATTTTGTATATATATTTTTATACGTATTTACATTATTTCAAGTGTATTTTGTATATATATTTCTATAGAAATCTGCGTTATTTTATGTGTATTCGAATATATATTTTGAAACAAATTTACATTGTTTTATGTGAGTTTTGCATATTTTTTCAATACAAATTTACCTTATTGTATGTGCATTTTGTATATTAATTTTAATACAAATTTGATTAATCTATGTGTATTTTTGTATATGTATTTTTATAAAAATATGTAATTAGTTAAATTTGTATTTAAATACATGTACAAAATACACATAAAATAATGTAAATTTGTATGAAAGGAAAACAAATTCACATAAAATAACATACATTTGTATAAAATAGATATACAAAATAATTTTATGTGTATTTTGTATATTTATTTTCATACAAATTTAAATTATTTTTGTGTATTTTTGTATATAGTTTTATACAAATTTAGGTTATTTTATGTGTATTTTGTATATCTATTTTCATACAAATAACGTGCTTTTATTGATATTTTGCTTATTTATTTTGACGCGAATTTACATTATTTAATATGTATTTTGTATATATATTTTTATACGTATTTACATCATTTCATGTGTATTTTGTATATAAATTTCTATAGAAATCTAAGTTATTTTATGTGTATTCGTATATAGATTTTGAAACAAATTTACACTTTTATGTGTATGTTGCATATTTTTTCAATACAAATTTACCTTATTGTATATGCATTTTGTATATTAATTTTAATACAAATTTAATTTTTCTATGTGTATTTTTGTATATGTATTTTTATAAAAATATGCTTTATTTTATGGGTATTTTGCATCTTAATTTTCATACAAATTTACATTATTTTATTGATATTCTGCTCATTCATTTTGATACGATTTGACATTATTCTATGTGTATTTTGTATATATTTTTCATACAAATTTACGTTATTTTATGTGTATTTGTTTATATATTTTGACAGAAATTTACAATATTTTATGGGTATTTTGTAAATATATTTATATATTTTGAAACAAATTTACATTGTTTTATATGTATTTTGCATATCTATTTCAATACAAATTTACCTTATTGTATGTGCATTTTGTATATTTATTTTAATACAAATTAAATATTTTATGAGTATTTTGTTATATATATTTTTATAAAAAAATGCGTTATTTTATGGGATTTTTGCATCTTTATTTTCATACAAATTTACATTATTTTATTAATATTCTGTGTATCTATTTGTAAACGATTTTACATTATTCTATTTGTGTTTTGTATTTTTTTTAATACATATTTTCATTATTTAATGTGTATTTTGTATATATATTTTATACAAATTTACATAATTTTAAGTGTATTTGTTTATATATTTTCATTCAAATTTACATTATTTTACGTGTATTTTGTATATGTATTTAAATACAAATTTACCTAATTTTATGTGTATTTCGTATATTTATTTTCATAAAAATTTAAATTATTTATGTGTATTTATGTATATAGGTTTATACAAATTTAGGTTATTTTATGTGTATTTTGTATATCTATTTTCATACAAATACACATTCTTTTCTTCATATTTTGTTTATTTATTTTAAAGCGAATTTACATTATTTAATGTGTATGTTGTATATATATTTTTATACGTATTTACATCATTTCATGTGTATTTTGTACATATTTTTCCATAGAAATCTACGTTATTTTATGTGTATTCGTATATATATTTGAAACAAATTTACAGTCTTATGTATATTTTGCATAATTTTTCAATACAAATTTACCTTATTGTATATGCATATTGTATATTAATTTTAATACAAATTTAATTAGTCAGTGTATTTTTTTGTATATGTATTTTTATTAAAATATGCTCTATTTTATCGGTATTTTGCATCTTTATTTTCATATACAAATTAACATTATTTTATTGATATTATGTTTTTTTATTTTGATACGATTTTACAATATTCTATGTGTACTTTGTATATATATTTCATACATATTTACATTATTTAATGTATTTTATGTATATATATTTTATTGAAATTTACTTTATATTATGTGTATTTGTAAATATATTTTCATACAAATTTACACTATTTTATTTGTATTTTGTATATGTATTTCAATACAAATTTGCTTAATTTTATGTGTATTTTGCATATCTATTTTCAAACAAATTTAAATTATTTTTGTGTATTTTTGTATATATTTTTATACAAATTTTATTTATTTTATTTGTATTTTGTATATATATTTTCCTACAAATATACATTCTTTTAATGGAATTTTGTTTATTTATTTTGATACGAATTTACATTATTTTATGTGTATTTTGTATATATATTTTTCTACGTATTTACATTATTTTATGTATTTTGTATATATATTTTCATAAAAATTTACTTTATTTCATTGTGTGTATTCGTTTATATTTTGATACAAATTTACATTATTTTTTTAAGTGTATTTTCTATACACAATTTCATCCAAAATTACATTATTTTATTGGTATTTTGTTAATTTAATTCGATACGAATTTAGATTATTTCATTGGTATTTTGTATACATATTTTTATACGCATTTACATTATTTAATGTGTGTTTTGTATATACATTTTTATGCAAATTTACTTTATTTTACGTGCATTTTTGTACATATATTTTATAGAATTTTGCGTTATTTTATGTGTATTTTGTAGATGTTTTCTCATACAAAAACACATTCTTTTATTGATATTTTGTTTATTTATTTTGACACGAATTTACTTTATTTAATCTGTATTTTGTATATATATTTTTATACGTATTCACGTCATTTCATGTGTATTTTGTATAGATATTTCTATAGAAATCTACGTTATTTTATGTGTATTCGTATATATATTTTGTAAGAAATTTACATTGTTTTATGTGTATTATGCATATTTTTTCAATACAAATTTACCTTATTGTATGTGCATTTTATATCTTAATTTTAATACAAACTCAATTATTCTGTGTACTTTTGTATATGTATTTTTATAAAAATATGCTTTATTTTATGTAAATTTGCATTAAAATATATATACAAAACACACATTAAATAATGTACATGCGTATAAAAATATGTATACCAATGAAATAATCTAAATTCGTATCGAATTAAATTAGCAAAATACCAAAAAAATAATGGAGTTTTGGATGAAAATATATATAGAAAATACACATAAAATAACTTAAATACAAATACAAATATATACATAAAATAATTTAAAATTCAATGAAATAAATATACAAAATATACATAAAATAAGGTAAATTTGTAAAGAAATATATGTAAAAAATACACATAAAATAATATAAATTTGTATGAAAATATATATACAAATACACATAAAATAACATGAATTAGTATAAAAATATATATTCAAAATAAACATTAAATAATGTATAAAAATATATATACAAAGTATATATAAAATAATGTAAATTCTTATCAAAATAAATCAACATAATACCAATAAAATAAAATATATTTGAATGAAAATATATTTACAAAATACACATAAGTAAAATTTCTATTAAAATATATACAAAAAATACACAGAAATAATTTGAATTTGTATGAAATTAGATATACAAAATACACATAAAACTAATTAAATTTCTTTTGAAATATATATACAAAATACCCATAGGATATTGTAAATTTGTGTCAACATATCAACAAATACACGTAACGTAACGTAAATTTGTATAAAATATATATACAAAATATATATTAAATTAAGGAAAATTGTATAAAAAAATATATACAAAATACACATAGAATAATGTTAAATCGTATCAAAATAAATGAACAGAATATCAATAAAATAATGTAAATTTGTATGAAAATAAAGATGCAAAATACCCATAAAATAACGCATATTTGTATAAAAATATATTTACAAAAATACACATAAAATAATTAAATTTGTATTAAAATAAATATACAAAATGCACATACAATAAGGTAAATTTGTATTGAAATAGATATGCAAAATACACATAAAATGATGTAAATACGTATAAAAATATATATACAAAATACACCTTAAATAAGTTAAATTCGTATCAAATTCAATAAACTAAATTTCAATAAATGAATATATATATATATATATATATATATATATATATATATATATATATATATATATATATATATATATATATATATATATATATATATATATATATATATATATATATATATATATATATATATATATATATATATATATATATATATATATATATATATATATATATATATATATATATATATATATATATATATATATATATATATATATATATGTAGGAAAATCAATATACAAAATAATATATAAAAAACAAAATTTAGTATTAAAATACATACAAAAAAAAAAAACACAAAAATAGTTTCAATTTGTATGAAAATAGATATACAAAATCCATATAAAATTAGGTAAATTTGTATTGAAATACATATACAAAATACACATAAAAAATGTAAATTTGTATGAAAATATATAAACAAATAGACATAAAGTAACGTATGTTTGTATAAAATATATATAGAAAATGCACATTAAATAATGTAAATATGTAAAATAAAATATATAAAAAATACACATAAAACTATGTAAAATCGTATCAAAATAAATACACAGAATATCAATCAAATAATGTAAATTTGTATGAAAATAAAGATGCAAAATACCTATTAAAAAAAAAACATATTTTTATAAAAACATATATACAAAAATACACATCAAATAATTAAATTTGTATTAAAATAATTATACAAAATGCACATACAATTTGATAAATTTGTATTGAAATAGATATGCATAATACATATAAAACAATGTAAATTTGTTTCAAAATATATATATGAATACACATAAAATAACGTAGATTTCTATAAAAATATATATAGAAAATACAGAGAAAATGAAGTAAATACGTATAAGAAAATGTAAACAAAATACACATAAAATAATCTAAATTCGTATCAAAATAAATAAACAAAATACCAATAAAAGAATGTGTATTTGTATAAATATAAATATACAAAATAAACATAAAATAACGTAAATTTTATATAAAACTATATACAAAAATACACAGAAGTATTTAAATTCGTATTAAAATAGATATACAAAATACAGATAAAATAAGGAAAATTTGAATGGAGATGTATATACAAAATACATAAAATAATGTAAATTTGTATCAAAATATTTATAAAAATGGATAAATATCGTAAATTTCTTAAAAAAAAAAAACATTAAGTAATGTAAATACGTATAAAAAATATGTACAAAATACACATATAAACATGTAATTCGTATCAAACTAAATAAACAAAATAGCAGTAAAATAATGTAAATTTGTATGAGAAAACATATACAAATACATATAAAATAACGCAAATTTCTATAAAAATATATGTACAAAAATGCACGTTAAATAAAGTAAATTTGCATAAAAATATATATACAAAACACATTAAATAATGTAAACGCGTTCATAAAATAACCTAAATTTGTATAATACTATATACAAAAATACACAAAAATAATTTAAATTTGTATGAAAATAGATATACAAAATACACATAAAATAATGTAAATTTGAATGAAAATATATAAACAAATACACTTAAAATAACGTAAATTTGTATAAAATATATATACAAGATACACAATAAACAATGTAAATATGTATAAAAAATATATATACAAAAAACAAATAGAATAATGTAAAATAGTCTCAAAATAAATACACAGAATATCAATAAAATAATGTAAATTTGTATGAAAATATAGATGCAAAATTCCCATAAAATAGCGCATTTTTTATAAAAATCTATATACCAAAATACACATAAAATATTTAAATTTGTATTGTAATAAATATACAAAACGCACATACAATAAGGCAAATTTGTATTGAAAGTGATATGCAAAAATACAGATAAAACAATGTAGATTTGTTTCAAAATATATATACGAATACACATAAAATAACGTAGATTTCTATAAAAATATATATTCAAAATACACATAAAATTAAGTAAATACGTATAAAAAAATGTATACAAAATACACATAAAATAATGTAAATTAGATTCAAAATAAATTAACAAAATACCAATAAAAGAATGTGTATTTGTATAAATATAAATATACAAAATACACATACAAAATAAACATAAAATATGGTAAATATGTAGTGAAATATATGTACAAAATACACATAAAATAATGAAAATTTATATGAAAATATATATTCAAATACACATAAAATACCAAAATTTTGTATAAAAATTATATATTCAAAATAAATATTAAATAATGTAAATGCATATAAAAATATACCGTATATACAAAGTACATATAAAATAATGTAAATTCGTATCAATATAAATCAACAAAATACCAATAAAATAATATATATTTGAATGAAAATAAATTTACAAAATACCCATAACATAAGTAAAATTTGTATTAAAATATATACAAAAATACATAGAAATAATTTGAGTTTGTATGAAAATAGATATACAAAATACACATAAAACTAGGTAAATTTCTTTTGAAATATATATAAAAAATACCCATAAAATATTGTATTTGTATGAAAAATATATACAAAATACAAAAAATATACAAAAAATCTTATCAAAATGAATGAGCAGAATATCAATAAAATAATGTAAATTTGTATGAAAATAAAGATGCAAAATACCCATAAAATAAAGCATATTTTTATAAAAATACATATACAAAAAATACAGATAGAATAATTAAATTTGTATTAAAATTAATATACAAAATGCATATACAATAAGGTAAATATGTATTGAAAAAATATGCAACATACACATAAAAGTGTAAATTTGTTTCAAAATCTATATACGAATACACATAAAATAACGTAGATTTATATATATATATATATATATATATATATATATATATATATATATATATATATATATATATCTATATATCTATATATATCTATATATATATCTATATCTCTATATCTCTCTCTCTATATATATATCTATATATATATATACAAAATACACATGATATGATGTAAATACGTATAAAAATATATATACAAAACACACATTAAATAATGCAAACTCGCGTCAAAATAAATAAACAAAATATCAATAAAAGAGTGTGTATTTGTATGAAAATAGATATACAAAATACACATAAAATAACCTAAATTTGTATAAAACTATATACGAAAATACACAAAAATAATTTAAATTTGTATGAAAATAAATATACAAAAAACACATAAAAGTAGGTAAATTTGTATTGAAATACATATACAAAATACACATTAAATAATGTAAATTTGAATGAGAATATATAAACATATACACTTTAAACAACGTAAATTTGTATCAAATATATATACAAAATACACATTAAATAATGTAAATATGTATAAAAAAATATATATACAAAACATAAATGGAATAATGTAAAATCGTATCAAAATAAATACACAGAATATTAATAAAATAATGTAAATTTGTATGAAAATAAAGATGCAAAATACCCATAAAATAACGCATTTTTTTTATAAAAATATATATACCAAAATACACATAAAATATTAAAATTTGTATTAAAATAAATATAAAAAATGCACATACAATAAGGTAAATTTGTATTGAAATAGATATGCAAAATACATATAAAACAATGTAAATTTGTTTCAAAATATATATACGAATACACATAAAATAACGTAGATTTCTATAAAAATATATACAAAATACACATAAAATGAAGTAAATACGTATTAAAAAATGTATACAAAATACACATAACATAATGTAAAATCGTATGAAAATAAATCAACAAAATACCAATAAAAGAATGTGTATTTGTATAAATATAAATATACAAAATAAACATAAAATAACGTAAATTTGTATAAAACTATATACAAAAATACAAAGAAGTAATTAAATTTGTATGAAAATAGATATACAAAATACAGATGAAATAAGCTAAATTTGAATTGAAATGTATATACAAAATACATAAAACAATGTAAATTTGTATCAAAATATTTATACAAATACATATAATAACGTAGATTTGTTTAAAAATATATAAACAAAATACATATTAAGTAATGTAAATACGTATAAAAAATATGTACAAAATACATATATAATCATGTAATTCGTATCAAAATAAATAAACAAAATAGCAATAAAATAATGTAAATTTGTATGAGAAAACATATACAAATACACATAAAATAACGCAAATTTCTATGAAAATATATGTACAAAAATGCACATAAAATAAAGTAAATTTGCATAAAAATATGTATACAAAACACACATTAAATAATGTAAATGCGTACATAAAAAAACCTAAATTTCTATAAAACCATATACAAAAATACTCAAAAATAGTTTACATTTGTATGAAAAGAAATATAGAAAATACACATAAAATTAGGTATATTTGTATTGAAATATATATACAAAATACACATAAAATAATGTAAATTTGAATGAAAAAATATAAACAAATACACTTAAAATAACGTAAATTTGTATAAAATATATGTGCAAGATACACATTAAATAATGTAAATGTGTACAAGAAAAATATACAAAAAACAAATAGAATAATGTAAAATCGTATCAAAATAAATACACAGAATATCAATAAAATAATGTAAATTTGAATAAAAATAACGATGGAAAATTCCCATAAAATTGCACATATTTAAAAAATATATATATAGCAAAATACACACAAAATATTTAAATTTGTATTGAAATAAATATACAAAATGCACATAAAGTAAGTTAAATTTGTATTGAAAGAGATATTAAAAAATACATATAAAACAATGTAAATTTGTCTTAAAATATATATACGAAAACACATAAAATAACGTAGATTTCTATAAAAATATATACACAAAATACACATAAAATTAAATAAATACGTATAAAAAAATGTATTCAAAATACACATAAAATAATGTAAATTCGAATCAAAATAAATAAACAAAATACCAGTAAAAGAATGTGTATTTGTATAAATATAAATATACAAAATACACATAAAATAACGTAAATTTGTATAAAACTATATACAAAAAATACACAAAAGTAATTAAATTTATATGAAAACATATATACAAAATACGCATAAAATAAGCTAAATTTGAATTGAAATATATATACAAAATACATAAAATAATGTGAATTTGTATCAAAATATTTATACAAATACACACATAATAACGTAAATTTGTATAAAAATATATAAACCAAATACTCATGAAATACTTTAAATACGTATAAAAAATATGTATAAAAAACACATATAATAATGTAATTCGTATCAAAATAGATAAACAAAATACCAATAAGTTAATGTAAATTTATAAGAGAAAATATATACAAAATACATATAAAATAGCGCAATTTTATAAAAATATATGAACAAAAATGCACGTAAAATAAAGTAAATTTGCATAAAAATATATATACAAGCACACATTAAATAATGTAAATGCGTATAAAAATATGTATACAAAATACCTATAAAATAATCTAAATTAGTATCGAATTAAATTAACAAAATACCAATAAAATAATGTAATTATGGATGAAAATATATATTGAAAATACACATAAAATAACCTAAACACAAATACAAATATTCACATAAAATAATTTAAAATTGAATGAAATAAATATATAAAATAAGCATAAAATAAGGTTAATTTGTAATGAAATATATGTACAAAATACACATCAAATAATGTAAATTTGTATGGAAATATATATCCAAATACACATACAATAACATGAATTTGTTTAAACTTTGTATCAAAATATATACGAATACACACAATAAAATAACGTAAATTTTTAAGAAAATATATATACAAAATAAACATAAAAAATGTAAATACGTAGAAAAATATATATACAAAATACTCATAAAATAATTTAAATTCCAATAAAAGAATGTCTATTTGTAGGAAAATATATATACAAAATACAAATAAAATAACTAAAATTTGTATAAAAATATATACAAAATTACAAAAAAATAGTTTAAATTTGTTTGAAAATAGATATGCAAAATACAAATAAACTTAGGCAAATTTGTATAGAAATACATATACAAACACATATAAAATAATGTAAATTTGTATAAAAATATATAAACAAATAAACATAAAATAAAGTAAATTTGGATAAAATATATATACAAAATATACATTAAACATTTTAAATATGTATAAAAATACATATACAAAATACTCATAAAATAATGTTAAATCGTATCAAAATATATAAACAGAATATCAATAAGATAATGTAAATTTGTATGAAAATAAAGATGCAAAATACCCATATAATAACGCATATGTGTATAAAAATATATGTACAAAAATACATATAAAATAATTAAATTTGTATTAAAATAAATATACAAAATGCACATATAATAAAGTAAATTTGTATTGAAATAGATATGCAAAATAGACATAAATAATGTAAATTCGTATCAAAATAAATAAACAAAATTCCGATAAAAGAACGTATATTTAATGTAAATTTGTATGAAATGAAAACAAATACACATAAAGTAACGTACATTTGTATAAAAAAAAATAAAAAATAAAATATATATATATATATATATATATATATATATATATATATATATATATATATATATATATATATATATATATATATATATATATATCTATATATATATATATATATATATATATATATATATATATATATATATATATATATATATATATATATATATATATATCTATATTTTTATATATATATATATATATATATATATACATATACAAAATACACATAGAATAATGTAAAATCGAATCAAAATAAATACACAGAATATCAATAAAATAATGTAAATCTGTATGAAAATAAAGATGCAAAATACCCATAAAATGAAGCATATTTTAATAAAAATACATTCACAAAAATACACATAGAATAATTAAAATTGTATTAAAATTAATATACAAAATGCACATACAATAACGTAAATTTGTATTGAAAAAATATACAAAATACACATAAAACAGTGTAAATTTATTTCAAAATATATATACGAATACACATAAAATAACGTAGATTTCTGTAGAAATATATTTACAAAATACACATGAAATGATGTAAACACGAATAAAAATATATATACAAAATACACATTAAATAATGTAAATTCGCGCCAAAATAAATAAACAAAATATCAATAAAAGAAAGTGTATTTGTATGAAAATAGACTTACAAAAAACACATGAAATAACCTAAAGTTTTATAAAACTATATTCAAAAATACAGAAAAATAATTAAAATTTTTATGAAAATAAATAAACAAAATACACATAAAATTAGGTAAATTTGTATTTAAATACATATACAAAATACACTTAAAATAGTGTAAATTTTAATGAAAATATATAAACAAATACACTTAAAATAATGTAAATTTGTATAAAATATGTATACAAAATACACATTAAATAATGTAAATATATATAAAAAAATATATACAAAACACAAATAGAATAATGTAAAATCGTATCAAAATAAATACACAGAATGTTAATAAAATAATGTAAATTTGTATGAAAATTAAAATACAAAATACCCATAAAATAACGCATTTTTTATAAAAATATATATACCAAAATACACATAAAATAACTGAATATGTATTAAAATATATATACAAAATACACATAAAATTAAGTAAATACGTATAAAAAAATGTATACAAAATGCACATAAAATAATGTAAATTCGAATCAAAATAAATAAACAAAATACCAATAAAAGAATGTGTATTTGTATAAATATAAATATACAAAAAACACATTAAATAACGTAAAACTATACACAAAAATACACAAAAGTAAATAAATTTGCATGAAAATGGATATGCAAAATACAAATAAAATAAGCTAAATTTGAATTAAAATATATATACAAAGTACATAAAATAATGTAAATTTCTATCAAAATATTTATAAAAATACACATATAATAAAGTGGATTTGTTTAAAAATATATAAACAAAATACTCATTAAATAATGTAAATACGTAAAAAAAATGGACAAAATACACTTATAATAATGTAATTCGTATCAAAATAAATAAACACAATACCACTAAAATAATGTAAATTTGTTTGAGAAAACATATACAAAATACACATAAAATAACGCAAATTTCTATAAAAATATATATACAAAAATGAACATAAAATAAAGTAAATTTGCATAAAAATATAAACACAAAACACACATTAAATAATGTACATGCGTATAAAAATATGTGTACAAAATACCAAAGAAATAATCAAAATTCGCATCGAATTATATCAACAAAATACAAAAAAAATAATGGAATTTTGGATGAAAATATATATAAAAAAACACATAAAATAACCTAAATACAAATACAAATATACACATAAAATAATCTAAAATTGAATGAAATAAATATACAAAATAAACATAAAATAATGTAAATTTGTAATGAAATATATGAACAAAATACATATGAAATAATATAAATTTGAATGAAAATATATATACAAATACACATAAAATAACATGAATTAGTATAAAAATATATACTCAAAATAAACATTAAATAATGTATAAAAATATATATATACAAAGTACATATAAAATGAATTAAATTCTTATCGAAATAAATCAACAAAATGCCAATAAAATAATATATATTTGAATGAAAATAAATTTACAAATAGACATAACATAAGTAAGATTTGTATTAAAATATATAAATAATACCCATAAATAATTTGAATTTGTATGAAAATAGATATACAAAATACACATAAAACTAGGTAAATTTAATTTGAAAAATATATATACAAAATACTCATAAGATATTGTAAATTTGTGTCAACATATATCAACAAATACATGTAACGTAACGTAACGTAACGTAAATTTGTATGAAATATATATATAAAATAAATATTAAATTAAGGAAAAATGAAAAATAAAATATATACAAAATACACATAGAATAATGTAAAATCGTATCAAAATAAATGAACAGAATATCAATAAAATAATGTAAATTTCTATGAAAATAAAGATGCAAAATACCCATAAAATAACGTATATTTGTAGAAAAATATATATATACAAATACACATAAAATAATTAAATTTGTATTAAAATAAATATACAAAATGCACATACAATAAGGTAAATTTGTATTGAAATAGATATGCAAAATACACATCAATTAATGTAAATTTGTATTAATATATATATACGACAACACATTAAATAAAGTAAATTTCTATAAAAATATATATAAAAAAAAAAAATAAAATGATTTAAATAAAAAAAAAAAAAAAAAAAAAAAATATATATATATATATATATATATATATATATATATATATATATATATATATATATATATATATATATATATATATATATATATATATATATATATATATATATATATATATATATATATATATATATATATATATATATATATATATACAAAATACACCTAAAATAAGGTAAATTCGTATCAAATTCAATAAACTAAATTTCAATAAAAGAATGTATATATGTAGAAAAAACAATATAGAAAATAATATATAAAAAACCTAAAATTTGAAATAAAATACATTCAAAAAAACTGAAAAATAATTTCAATTTGTATGAAAATAGATATACAAAATCCACATAAAATTAGGTAAATTTGTATTGAAATACATATACAAAATACACATAAAATAATGTAAATTTGTATGAAAATATATAAACAAATAGACATAAAGTAACGTATGTTTGTAGAAAATATATATAGAAAATGCACATTAAATAATGTAAATATGTAAAATAAAATATATACAAAATACACATAAAACAATGTAAAATTGTATGAAAATAAATACACAGAATATCAATCAAATAATGTAAATTTGTATGAAAATAAAGATGCAAAATACCCATTAAAAAAAACTTATTTAAAAAAAAAACATATTTACAAAAATACACATCAAATAATTAGATTTGTAATAAACTAAATATACAAAATGCACATACAATATGATAAATTTGTATTGAAATAGATATGCAAAACACACATCAAAGAATGTAAATTTGTTTCAAAATATATATACGAATATACATAAAAAAACGTAAATTTCTATAAAAATACAAATAAAAAATACACATAAAATGATATAAATACGTATAAAAATATATATACAAAATACACATATAATAATGTAAATTCGTAGCAAAATAAATAAACAAAATACCAATAGAAGAATGTGAATTTGTATGAAAATAAATATACAAAATAAACATAAAATAACGTAAATTTGTTTAAAACTATATACAAAAAATACACAAAAGTAATTTAAATTTGTATGAAAATAGATATACAAAATATACATAAAATAAATTAAATTTGTATTGAAATATTTATACAAAATACATAAAATAATGTAAATTTGAATCAAAATATTTTAACAGATGCGCATAAAATAACGTAAATTTGTTTTAAAATATACAAAATACACAGTAAATAATGTATATATGTATAAAAAAATATATACAAAACACAAATACACAGAATATTAATAAAACAATGTTAATTTGTATGAAAATAAAGATGCAAAATACCCATTAAATAACGCATTTTTTATAAAAATATATATACCAAAATACACATAAGATATTCAAATTTGTATTACAATAAATATACAAAATGCACATACAATAAGGTAAATTTATATTGAAATAGATATGCAAAATACAAATAAAACAATGTAAATTAGTTTCAAAATATATATACGAATACACATAAAATAGAGTAAATTTCCATGAAAATATACATTCAAAATACCTATAAAATGATGTAAAAAATATAAAAATATATATACCAAATAAACCTAGGATAATGTAAATTCGTATCAAAATAAATAAACAAAATTCCGATAAAAGAACGTATATGAGTAAGAAAATAAATATAGAAAATACACATAAAATAACGAGAATTTGTATAAAAGTATATAAAAAAAAACAACAACAATAATTTCAATTTGTATGAAAATAGATATACAAAATAATCATATAATTAGTTAAATTTGTATTTAAATACATGTACAAAATACACATAAAATAATGTAAATTTTTATCAAATGAAAACAAATACACATAAAATAACGTACATTTCTATAAAATATAAATACAAAATACACATATAATAATGTAAAATCGCATCAAAATAAATACACAGAATATCAATAGAATAATATAAATTTGTATGAAAATAAAGATGCAAAATAACCATAAAATAAACCATATTTTTATAAAAATACATATACAAAAATAATATAAAATAATTAAATTTGTATTAAAATTAATATACAAAATGCATATACAATAAGGTAAAATAGTATTGAAAAAATATGCAACATACATTTAAAAGTGTAAATTTGTTTCAAAATCTATATACGAATACACATAAAATAACGTAGATTTCTATAGAAATATATATTAAAAAAACACGTGAAATGATGTAAATACGTAATAAAAAATATATATACAAAATACACATTAAATAATGTAAATTCGCGTCAAAATAAATAAACAAAATATCAATAAAAGAATGTGTATTTGTATGAAAATAGATATACAAAATACACATAAAATAACCTAAAATTGTACAAAACTATATACAAAAATACAAAAAAATAATTTAAATTTGTAGGAAAATAAATATTCAAAATACACATAAAATTAGGTAAATTTGTATTGAGATACATATACAAAATACACATAAAATAATGTAAATTTGAATAAAAATACATAAACAAATAAACTTAAAATAACGTAAATTTGTATAAAATATATATACAAAATACAAATTAAATAATGTAAATATGTTTAAAAAAATATATGCAAAACACAAATAGAATAATGTAAAATCGTATCAAAATAAATACACAGAGTATTAATAAAATAAGATAAATTTGTATGAAAATAAAGAAGCAAAATACCCAATAAATAATGCCTTTTTTTTATAAAAATATATATACAAATATACACATATAAAATTAAATTTGTTTTAAAATAAATATTCAAAATACACATACCATAAGGTAAATTTGTATTGAAATAGATATGCAAAATACATATAAAACAATGTTAATTTGTTTCAAAATATATATACGAATACACATAAAAAAACGTAATTTCTATAAAAATACATATTCACAAAACACATAAAATGAAGTAAATACGTATACAAAATACACATGAAATGATGTAAATACGTATATAAATAAATACATACAAAATACACATCAAATAATGTAAATTCGCGTCAAAATAAATAAACGAAATATCAATAAAAGAATGTGTATTTGTGTGAGATAATTTAAATTTGTATGAAAATAAATATACAAAATACACATAAAATTAGGTAAATTTGTATTTAAATACATATACAAAATACACATAAAATAATGCAAATTTGAATGAAAATATATAAACAAATACACTTAAAATAACGTAAATTTGTATAAAATATATATACAAGATACACATTAAATAATGTAAATGGGTATAAAAAAATATATACAAAAAACAAATAGAATAATGTAAAATCGTATCAAAATAAATACACAGAATATCAATAAAATAATATAAATTTGTATGAAAATAAAGATGCAAAATTTCCATAAAATAGCGCATTTAAAAAAAAATATATATACCAAAATACACAAAATATTTAAATTTGTATTCAAATAAATATACAAAATGCACATGCAATAAGGTAAATTTGTATTGAAAGAGATATGCAAAAAATACATATAAAACAATGTAAATTTGTTTCAAAATATATATACGAATACACATAAAATAACGTAGATTTCTATAAAAATATATATACAAAATACACATGAAATTAAGTAAATACGTTTAAAAAAATGTATACAAAATACACATAAAATAATGTAAACTCGAATCAAAATAAATTAACAAAATACCAATAAAAGAATGTGTATTTGTATAAATATAAATATACAAAATACACATACAAAATAAACATAAAATAAGGTAAACTTGTAAATAAATATATGTACAAAATACACATAAAATAATGAAAATTTATATGAAAATATGTGTTCAAAAACACATAAAATACCATGAATTTATATGAAAAATATATATTCAAAATAAATATTAAATAATGTAAATGCGTATAAAAATATATATACAAAGTACATATAAATTAATGTAAATTCGTATCAATATAAATCAACAAAAAACCTATAAAATATTACATATTTGAATGAAAATAAATTGACAAATTACACAAAACATAACTAAAATTTGTAATAAAATATATACAAAAATACATAGAAATAATTTGAGTTTGTATGAAAATAGATATACAAAATACACATAAAACTAGGTAAATTTCTTTTGAAATATATATACAAAATACCCATAAAATATTGTAAATTTGTCTCAAAATATATAAACAAATACACATAAAATAACGTAAATTTGTATGAAAAATATATACAAAATACAAAAAATATACAAAAAATCTTATCAAAATGAATGAGCAGAATATCAATAAAATAATGTAAATTTGTATGAAAATAAAGATGCAAAATACCCATAAAATAAAGCATATTTTTATATAAATACATATACAAAAATACAGATAGAATAATTAAATTTGTATTAAAATTAATATACAAAATGCATATACAATAAGGTAAATATGTATTAAAAAATATGCAACATATACATAAAAGTGTAAATTTGTTTCAAAATCTATATACGAATACACAAAAAATGACTTAGATTTCTATAGAAATATATATACAAAATACACATCAAATGATGTAAATACTTATAAAAATATATATACAAAATACACATTAAACAATGTAAATTCGCGTCAAATTAAATAAACAAAATGTCAATAAAAGAATGTGTATTTGTATGAAAATAGATATACAAAATACACATAAAATAACCTAAATTTGTATAAAACTACAAAAATACACAAAAATAATTTAAATTTTTATGAAAATAAATATACAAAATACGCATAAAATTAGGTAAATTTGTATTGAAATACATATAGAAAATACACATAAAATAATGTAAATTTGAATTTACATTATTTAATTTGTATTTTGTATATATATTTTATACAAATTTACGTTATCTTAAGTGTATTTGTTTATGTATTTTTATTCAAATTTACATTATGTTATGTGTATTTTGTGTATATGTATTTCAATACAAATTTAGCTAATTTTATGTGTATTTTGTATATTTATTTTCATAGAAATTTAAACTATTTTTGTGTATTTTTGTTTATATTTCTATGATTTTAGGTTATTTTATGTGTATTTTGTATAGCTATTTTCATACATATACACATTCTTTTATTGATATTTTGTTTATTTATTTTGAAGCGAGTTTAAATTATTTAATGTGTATTTTGTATATATATTTTTATACGTATTTACATCATTTCATGTGTATTTTGTATATATATTTCTATAGAAATCTACATTATTTTATGTGTATTCGTATATATATTTTGAAACAAATTTAAACTGTTTGATGAGTATTTTGCATATTTTTTCAATACAAATCTACCTTATTATTTCTGCATTTTGTATATTAATTTTAATACAAATTTAATTATTCTATGTGTATTTTTATATATGTATTTTTAAAAAAATATGATTTATTTTATGGTTATTTTGCATCTTTATTTTCATACAAATATATATTACTTTATTGATATTCTGTGTATATATTTTGATGCGATTTTACTTCATTCAATGTGTATTTTGTTTATATATTTTAAACAAATGTTCGTTATTTTATGTGTATTTGTTTTCATTTCATACAAATTTACATTATTTTATGTGTAATTTGTACATTTATTTAAATACAAATTTAACTAATTATATGTGTATTTTGTATATCTATTTTCATACAAATTGAAATTATTGTTGTGTTTTTTATACAAATTTTCGTTATTTTATGTGTAATTTCTATATTTATTTTCCTACACATACGTTCTTTTATCGAAATTTTGTTTATTTATTTATGTGTATTTTGTATATATATTTTTCTACGCATTTAAATTATTTGATGTGTATTTTATATATACATTTTCATAAAAATTTACGTTATTTTATTGTGTTTATTCGTATATATTTTGATACAAATTTTATACAAATTCATGTTATTTTATGTGTATTTGTATATATATATTTTCATACAAATTTATGTTATTTAATGTGTATTTTTACATATATTCCACTACAAATTTACCTTATTTTATGTTTATTTTGTATATTTATCTCATTCAATTTTAAATTATTTCATGTGTATATTTGTATTTGTATTTAGGTTATTTTATGTGTGTTTTCTATATATATTTTCATCCAAAATTACATTATTTTATTGGTATTTTCTTAATTTAATTCGATTCGAATTTAGATTATTTCATAGCTATTTTGTATACATATGTTTATACTCATTTACATTATGTAATGTGTGTTTTGTATATATTTTTTAATGCAAATTTTTTTTATGTGCATTTTTGTACATATATTTTTATAGAAATTTCTGTTATTTTATGTGTATTTTGTAAATGTTTTCTCATAAAAATTTACATTATTTAATGTGAATTTTGTCTATTTATTTTTATATAAAATTTAAGTAATTATATGTGTATTTGTAAAAATATTTTGATACATATTTACTTTATTTTATGTATTTTGTACATATATTTCAATTTAAATTAAGCTTATTTTGTGTGTATTTTATATATCTATTTTCAACCAAATTTAATTACTTCTGAGTATTTTTGTATATAGTTTTATATAAATTTACGTTATTTTATGTGCATTTTGTATATTTATATTTATACAAATACACATTCTTTTATTAGTATTTTTGTTTATTTATATTTATACGAATTTACTTTATTTTATGTGTATTTTGTATACATTTTTTTATACGTATTTATTTCATTTTATGTGTATTTTGTATATGTATTTTTATAGAAATCTACGTTATTTTATGTGTATTTGTATATATATTTTGAATCAAATTTACATTATTTTATATGTATTTTGCATATCTATCTCAATACAAATTTACCTTATTGTATGTGCATTTTGTATATTTATTTTAATACAAATTAAAATATTTTGTGTATTTTGGTATCTATAATTTTATAAAAAATGCGTTATTTTATAGGTATTTTGCATCTTAATTTTCATACAAATTTACATTATTTTATTAATATTCTGTGTATATATTTTGATACAATTTTATATTATTCTATTTGTGTTTTGTATAATTTTTTTTTATATATATTTACATTATATAATGTGTATTTTGAAATTATATTTCATACAAATTTACGTTATTTTATATGTATTTGTTTATATATTTTCATTCAAATTTACATTATTTCATGTGTATTTTGTATATGTATTTCAATACAAATTTACCTAATTTTATGTGTATTTTGTATATTTCTTTTCATACAAATTTAAACTATTTTTGTGTATTTTTCTATATAGTTTTATACAAATCTAGGTTATTTTATGTACGCATTTACATTATTTAATGTGTGTTTTGTATATATATTTTTATGCAAAATTACTTTATTTTACGTGCATTTTTGTACATATATTTTTATAGAAATTTGCGTTATTTTATATGTATTTTTATATGTTTTCTCATAAAAAATTACATTATTTTATTGCTATTTTGTTTATTTAGTTGATACGAATTACATGATTATATGTGGGGATTTTTGTACAAATTTTTTATACGTATTTACATTACTTAATGTGTATTTTGTTTATATATTTTTAAACAAAGTTACGTTATTATATGTATTTTTATAAATATTTTGATACAAATTTACATTATTTTATATATTTTGTATATACATTGCAATTCAAATTTAGCTTATTTTATCTGTATTTTTTATATCTATTTTCATACGAGTTTAATTACTTCTGTGTATTTTTGTATATAGTTTTGTACAAATTTACGTTATTTTATGATGTATTTTGTATATTTATATTTATACAAACACATTCTTTTATTGGTATTTTGTTTATTTATTTTGATACGAATTTACATTATTTTATGTGTATTTTGTATACATTCTCTTACACGTATTTACTTTATTTTCTGTGTATTTTGTATATATATTTTTATAGAAATCTACTTTATTTGATGTGTATTCTGATATATATTTTGAGACAAATTTACATTATTTTATATGTATTTTGCATATCTATTTCAATGCAAATCTACCTCATTGTGTCTGCATTTCGTATATTTATTTTAATACAAATTCAAATATTTTATGTGTGTTTTGGTATATATATTTTTATAAAAAATGCGCTATTATATGGGTATTTTGCATCTTAATTTTCATACAAATTTACATTATTTTATTTATATTCTGTGTATTTATTTTGATACGATTTTACATTATTCTATTTGTGTTTTGTATATATTTTGGTATACATATTTACAATATTTAATGTGTATTTTGTATATATATTTTATACAAATTTACGTTATTTTAGGTGTATTTGTTTATATATTTTCATTCAAATTTAATATTTTTTTAATGTGTATTTTGTATATGTATTTCAATACAAATTTACCTAATTTTATGTGTATCATGTATATTTATTTTCATACAAATTTAAATTATTTTTGTTTATTTTTGTATATAGTTCTATTTAAATTTTGGTTATTTTATGTGTATATTGTATATCTATTTTCATACAAATACACATTCTTTTATTGATATTTTGTTTATTTATTTTGATACGAATTTTCAATATTTATTATTATTTATTTATTTATTTAATGTATATTTTGTGTATATATATATATATATATATATATATATATATATATATATATATATATATATATATATATATATATATATATATATATATATATATATATATATATATATATATATATATTTCTATCTATCTATCTATCTATCTATATCTATATCTATCTATCTATCTATCTATCTATATATATATATCTATATCTATATATATCTATCTATCTATCTATATATATATATATATATATATATATATATATATATATATATATATATATATATATATATATATTTCTATATATATGTATATATATATATATATATATATATATATATATATATATATATATATATATATATATATATATATATATATAAATATATATATATATATATATATATATATATATATATATATATATATATATATATATAGAGATAGATATATAGATATATAGAGTGAGATAGAGAGAGAGAGAGAGAGAGAGAGAGAGAGAGAAATCTACGTTATTTTATGTGTAATCGTATATATATTTTGAAACAAATTTACATTGTATTTTTGCATATATTTTTATATAAATTTTCGTTACTTTATGTGTATTTTGTATATTTATTTACCTACAAATATACGCTTTTTTTTGGAATTTTGTTTATTTATTTTGATACGAATTTACATTATTTGAGGTATATTTGAAATATATATTTTTATACTTATTTATATCATTTTATATGTATTTTGTATGTGTGTTTTCATAGAAATTTACTCTATTTTATGTGTATTTGTATATATATTTTGATACAAATTTACATTATTGATGTGTATTTTGCATATCTATTTCAATACAAATTTACTTTATTGTATGTGCATTTTGTATATTTATTTCAATACAAATTTAATTATTTTATATGTTTTTTTGTATATATATTTTTATACAAATGTGCTTATTATATGGGTATTTTGCATCTTTATTTTCATAGAAATTTACATTATTTTATTGAAATTCTGTTGATTTAATTTGATACGATTTAACATTATTCTATGTGTATTTTATATATATAAATTTACATTATTTTAGTAATATTCTGTGTATTTATTTTGATACGATTTTACATTATTCTATTTGTGTTTTGGGTGTATATTTTTTATACATATTTACATTATTTAATGAGTATTTTGTCTATATATTTTATACAAATTTACGTTAATTTAAGTGTATTTGTTTATATATTTTCATTCAAATTTACATTATTTTATGTGTATTTTGTATATGTATTTCAATACAAATTTATCTAATTTTATGTGTATTTTCTATATTTATTTTCATACAAATTTAAATTATTTTTGTGTATTTTTGTATGTAGTTTTATACAAATTTACGTTATTTTATGTGTATTTTGTATATGTATTTTCATACAAATACACATTCTTTTATTGATATTTTGTTTATTTATTTTGACACGAATTTACATTATTTAATGTGTATTTTGTGTATATGTTTTTATACGCATTTACATAATTTCATGTGTATTTTGTACATATGAAAATAGATATAAAAAAAACACACAAAGTAAGCTAAATTTTAATTGAAATACATATACAAAATACATAAAATAATGTAAATTTGTATCAAAATATTTATAGAAATACACATATAATAACGTAAATTTTTATAAAAATATATAAACAAAATACTCATTAAATAATGTAAACACGTATAAAAAATATGTACAAAATACACATATAATAATATAATTCGTATCAAAAGAAATAAACAAAATACCAATGAAATAATGTAGTTTTGTATGAGAAAACATATACAAAATACACATAGAATAACGCAGATTTCTTTAAAAATATATATACAAAAATGCACATCAAATAAAATAAATTTGCATAAAAATATATATACAAAACACACATTAAATAATGTAAATGCGTATATAATATGTATACAAAATACCTATCAATTAATCTAAATTCGTATCGAATTAAAGTAACAAAATACCAATAAAATAATGTATTTCTGGATGAAAATATTTATAGAAAATACATATAAAATAACCTAAACACAAATATAAATATACACAAAATAATTTCAAATTGAATGAAATTAATGTACAAAATAAACATAAAATAATTTAAATTTGTAATGAAATATCTGTACAAAATACACATAAAAATAATGTAAATTTGTATTAAAATATATATACAAATACACATAAAATAACATGAATTTGTATAAAAATATATTTTCAAAAGAAACATTAAATAATGCATATGCGTAAAAAAATATATATACAAAGTACATATAAAATAATGTAAATTCGTATCAAAATAAATCAACAAAATGCCAATAAAATAATATATATTTGAATGAAAATAAATTTACAAAATACACATAACATAAGTAAAATTTGTATTAAAATATATACAAAAAATTCTAGAAATAACTTGAATTTATATGAAAATAGATATACAAAATACACATAAAACTGAGGTAAATTTCTTTTGAAATATATATACAAAATACCCATAAAATATTGTAAATTTGTGTTAAAATATATCAACAAATACACAAAAAATAACGTAAATTTGAATAAAATATATATACAAAATACACATTAAATAATGGAAACGTGTATAAAAATATATATACAAAATACGCATAGAATGATGTAAAATCGTATCAAAATAAATGAACAGAATATCAATAAAATAATATAAATTTCTATGAAAATAAAGATGAAAAATACCCATAACATAACGCATATTTGTATAAAAATATATATACAAAAATACACATAAAATAATAAAATTTGTATTAAAATACATATACAAAATGAACATACAATAAGATAAATTTGTATTGAAATAGATATGCAAAATACACATCAAATAATGTAAATTTGTATTAAAATATGTATACGAACGCACAATAAATAGCGTAAGTTTCTATGAAAATATATATAAAAAAAAATACACATAAAATGATGTAAATACGAATAAAAATATATATACAAAATACACCTAAAATAATGTAAATTCGTATCAAATTCAATAAACTAAATTTCAATAAAAGAATGTATATATGTAGGAAAATAAATATACAAAATAATATATAAAATAACTAACATTTGTATAAAAATACATACAAAAATACAAAAAAATAATTTCAATTTGTATGAAAATACAAATACAAAATACATATAAAATCAGATAAATTTGTATTGAAATACATATAAAAAAACACATAAAATAATGTAAATTTGTATGAAAATATATAAACAAATAGACTTAAAGTAACGTATATAAGTATAAAATATATATAGAAAATGCACATTAAATAATATAAATATGTAATATAAATTATATTCAAAATACAATGTTAAATCGTATCAAAATAAATACACAGAATATCAATAAAATAATGTAAAATTGTAAGAAAATAAAGATATATAAAAAAGTATATATACAAAAAAACACATCAAATAATTAAATTTGTATTAAAATAAATATACAAAATTCACATACTATACGGTAAATTTGTTTTGAAATACATATGCAAAATACACATAAAATAATGTAAATTTGTATCAAAATAGATACAAATACACACAATAAAATAACGTAAATTTTTATGAAAATATATATACAAAATACACATAAAATAATGTAAATACGTAGAAAAATACATATACAAAATAAACATAAAATAATGTAAACAAAAATTATATATATATATATATATATATATATATATATATATATATATATATATATATATATATATATATATATATATATATATATATATATATATATATATATATATATATATATATATATATATATATATATAAATCCCAATATATATAAATATATATAATATATATATATATAATACACAAAAATACAAAAATTTGTATAAATATATACAAAATATACATAAAAGTAATTTAAATATAAGCAAATACGCATAAAATAATGTAAAATTGTTTTAAATATATAATCAAATACACATAAAATTATGAAAATTTATATACAAAATATCTACAAAATACACATATAATAATGTAAATTTGTATAAAAATACATAAACAAAATAATAATAAATGTAAATTTCTATGAAAAATATATACAAAATACACATAAAATAAACATAAATTTCTATAAAAATATATGTACAAAATACATATAAACACTTTAAATTTCTATAAAAATAAATAAACAAAATACACATAAATAAGAAAATTTAAAACAAAAAATAAAATACATAAATATATATATATATATATATATATATATATATATATATATATATATATATATATATATATATATATATATATATATATATATATATATATATATATATATATATATATATATATATATATATATATATATATATATATATATATATATATATATATATAAAATACACATGAAATAATGTAAATTCGTATCAAAATGAATAAACAAAATTCTGATAAAAGAATGTATATTTGAAGAAAATATATATACAAAATACCCATAAAATTACGTAAATTTGTATAAAATATATATAAAAATACACAAAATTAATTTCAATTTGAATGAAAATAGATACAAAATAAACATATAATTAGTTAAATTTGTATTTAAATACATAAAATACACATAAGATAATGTAAATTTGTATGAAATATAAACAAATTCACATAAAATAACGTAGATTTGTATAAAATATATATAAAATATACATAGAATAATGTAAATACGTATTAAAATAAATACCCAAAATACATATTAAACAATGTAAGAATATCAATAAAATAATGTAATTTGTTTGAAATACATATGCAAAATAACATAAAATAAAGCACATTTTTATAAAAATACATATATAAAAATACACATGGAATAATTAAATTTGTATTAAAATTAATATACAAATTTTCATTATTTTATGTGTACTTGATATATATATTTTTTTACTTATTTACATAATTTTATATGTATTTTTGAATATATATTTTCACCAGAAATTTACTCTATTTATGTGTATCTCGTATATATATTATAATACAAATTTACATTATTTATGTGTATTTTGCATATCATTTCAATACAAAGTTTCTTCTTCATTGGTATGTAGCATTTTGTATATTTATTTTAATACAAATTTAATTATTTTATATGTATTTTTGTATATATATTTTTATACAAATATGTGTTATGATATGGGTATTTTGCATCTTTACTTTCTTTCATATTTACATTATTTTATTGATATTCTGTTTATTTATTTTGATACGATTTAACATTATTCTGCTAATTTTGTATACATTTTTTTATACATATTTAAATTATTTAATGTATATTTTGTATATATATTTTATCCAAATTAACGTTATTTTAAGTGTATTTGTTTATATATTTTCATACAAATTTACATTATTTTATGTGTGTTTTGTATATGTATTTGAACACTAATTTGCCTAATTTTATGTGTATTTTGCATATCTATTTTCAAACAAATTTAAATTATTTTTGTGTATTATTGTATATATTTTTAATTTTTTTTTAGTTATTTTATTTGTATTTTGTATATATATTTTCCTACAAATGTACATTCTTTTATTGGAATTTTGTTTATTTATTTTGATACGAATTTACAAAATTTGTTGTGTATTTTGTATATATATTTTTCTACGTATTTACATTAACTTATGTGTATTTTGTATATCCATTTTCATAAAAATTTACATAATTTTATTGTGTGTATTCGTAAATAATTTGATACAAATTTTATACAAATTCATGTTATTTTATGTGTATTTGAATATATATTTTCATACAAATTTACATTATTTTATGTGCATTTTTACGTATATTTCATTACAAATTTAACTTATTTTTTGTTTACTTTGTATATTTATTTTATTCAATTTTAAATTATTTTATGTGTATATTTGTATTTGTAATTAGGTTATTTTATGTGTATTTTCTATATATATTTTCATCCAAAATAACATTATTTTATTGGTATTTTGTTAATTTAATTCGATACGAATTTAGATTATTTCATAATTATTTTGTATACATATTTTTATACGCATTTACATTATTTAATATGTGTTTTGTATATATGTTTTTTATGCAAATTTACTTTATTTAATGTGCATTTTCGCACATATATTGTTATTGAAATTTGCGTTATTTTTTGTGTATTTTGTATATGTTTTCTCATACAAATTAACATTATTTATTGGTATTTTGCTTATCTATTTTGATACGAATTACATGATTTTTTGTATATTTTGTACATATTTTTTTTATACGTATTTACACTATTTAATGAGTATTTTGTTGTAGACAAATTTGTATAAATATTTTGAGACAAATTTACATTATTTTATGTATGTTGTATATATATTTCAATTCAAATTTAACTTATATTATGTGTATTTTGTATATCTATTTTCATACAAATTTAATTAATTTTGTGGATTTTTGTATATAGTTTTATATAAATTTAAGTTATTTTATGTGTATTTTGTATATTTATATTTATACAAATACACATTCTTTTATTAGTATTTTGTTTATTTACTTTGA